>NW_024872251.1:0-23940 GCF_019054845.1 Dipodomys spectabilis | reverse complement strand
GTATCTGAATAGGCCTATCTTTTTGCGTGTTTGGGAAGTTTTCTGCTAGGAACCTGTGAAACAAATTTCCTAGATCATTAACTTCTGTTTCTAGGAGCTCCCCTATACCTATTATCATCAGATTAGGCTATCTGATGGTGTCTTCCAAATGTTGAATAGGTCTATCATATTTCTTGGATTTGTCTTAGATAGTTGTGTGTTCTTCCTCTATAATATATAGGCTGTCTTCAATCCCCGAGTTTCAGTCTTCTTCATGGTCTAACCTATTTTCAAAATTTCTACTTTGGTTTTTTTAATTTCTTTTCCTTCTAATTGTTAGGCTTTGATGGCTTCAAATTCTTTGTTGGAGCTTTGTTTTAGATCTTGTATGAATTTGTTTACTTCCTTAATTTCGTGTTCAGTGTTTATTCACAAATCACTTAATTGATTGGTTATGGTTTCCTTGGACTCTCATTCCTTCTGTTAGGCTCCATTCAACATTCCCTTTCAGGTCTCCCTGACTTCTTTCAGCTGTCTTTTAATGGCTTCCACGAATGCCTCTATTTGGTATGAAAGTAACACAAGTTTTGTGCTAGAACACTATTTTAAGGCAAGCATCAACCAAATTCCTTTAGTTGTACAATCAAAAGTCGACAGATACAAACAATCTATTTCAACAGGTACAATCTATTCAACGTAAAACAACAATGTATTAATGGGGTAAGAACAGCAAAGTAGAATTTGGCATACCAGAAATTAGTTTTAGGGAGAAAAGTGGGGAAAAATATGATTAGAGAGATGTGGAAAGGTAAAAGGAGAGTGAAATTAACCAAGTCCTAATCTCAAAGAAGAAAATGGATTGGACAAAATGATAGAAGAAAGAGAAGTGAAAGTAAAAGAGGCAAGAAAAAAATGGAAAAACAAAAATTTAAATTTAAAAAGTAAAACACAAAAATGATGCAATTTTAAAGAAGAAATATTGAGAGAAGAATGGGAATACGATGAGAGGAGGGGAAGAGTAGAAAGGAGATATGAAGAACTAAAAATACTTATAATAAAAATAAAAAATAAAAAATCATTTTAATATTATATATATATGGTATTATGAGATAATACTGTAATTAAGGAATTTAAGCCAGAGATTTTTTGAAATAAGTAATAAATCTCTGGATTCATCGTGTAAACAATGTGGAATAAGGTCTAATAATCAATGAAGGGTATATCTGAGGATGAGCAGAACAGCAATTAAGTTACCCAAAAAAGAATGAAGAGAAGAAAAAGTGAAAAGAATGAGAAAGAAAGAAAGGAAAAGGATCAAAAGTTCAATAGAGATAAAATAAAAATACAAAAGTGCACACACATATACACCAAAAATAAAATTTCTAAAAGCAAAACAAGATTAATAGAAAACAATTTTTTAAAAAAATAACAAGTTAATAAAAAGGTACAAAGAAAGTGTTCTTTGGGGGGGGTTGAAAGGGAAAATCCTGTATCTCCCTTGTGTCCATAACTAGTCTCTTGGTGGAGTCTCTGATCTGCTTTTGGTGTTTGGTTTTCCTGTGGTTTCTTAAGTTAGTTTATTTGGCAGGCAGAAAAATGGTCTGCTTTACCCAGAATTTTGTGATCCCCCTCCCAGGCTAGTTCAGTGGGAGGGAGATCTGCTTTGTTTCTCACAAAAGAGGGAGTTGGCTTTTTCCTCTTGATTGGAGATGCTGTGATGAGGGTAGGTTCTGGGTAGAGTTGAGGCCTTTCAGCAAACAGTAGCTTTTCCCTGAGGGGCTAGCTTCTGAGACACTCACAGAGCCAAGCATGGAGCCATTCTCAGGGTTTATGTTTACTGAAATTCAATTGATTTTCTAGGCTGCTATAGGGAGGGGAAGCCTCTGGATCTGTGTACCCAGTGAAGAAAGACATTCCTCTGGGGGCAGAGTTTTCACTGCTTGGGCTGGGTGACTTTCTCCTGGGTGGAGCTGAGCCTGGCAGGTCTTGTCAGGTTCCTCTGACCTGCTAAATGACTCTTTTGTTTTCCTCCAAGGCCTGGGTTGGAGCTATATTCTCAGCTGGGCCTTTGACAGTATCAAAGATGGAGATCTCAGGTAGTCGCACAGTGGGGAGAGGAAGGGGGAGGGAAGCCATGCCTCCTCTGCTCCCTGAGAAGGTGTTATTATGTAAGGCTTCTACTCATGCCAGTGTCTTGGTTCCTGGGTCGTCTGTGGTCTGTGATCTGCAGGATGAAGATACCTGCTCCTTGTCAGTTCTTGCTGGTGTTGGGTAGAATCTGATCATTTGCTGTGTCTGGCACATTTGTCCAGGACTCTCTGTGTTGTAGGAGTGGAAGCAATGGCCACTGCTACCACCGCCACTGCTACCGGCAAGTGCTCAAATCTGTTTACTTGCCTGGATTTCCCCTTTCTGGCAAAACTCTTTGTACTGGGATGGCACACTTGGTGTTATTCTCCCGCCTAGGACTGTTCACTGAAACACTAATACTGCTTTCTAGGTGAGAGCTTGTTTAGCCTCCAGGTTCTGCTCTGTCATCTTCCTGGAAATACTCCTCTTTTTTGTCTCTCCAGTATATTTTCTTGTTTTGGAACAAATGTCATGGACTGTTTAACCATTCAAAAGGAAGCGTATTCCATTAATTTAATAGAAAAGGAATGCAGCCTGCCTTCATCTCAAGTAAACTTTGAGTATAATGTTAATCTCATAATTCACATCATTGAATTATCAAAGTTGTATTTATAATTTTTTGTTAAACTATTCATTAATGTTTTAAATGTTTTAAAAGCTAGTAATTCAAAAAAACACATTCTATTCTTCCAAGATTCCATAGTGAAGAATTTGTCTTTTATCATAGGCCTTACCACTGATCCCCTCCCTTCAAACTTGTAGCTTTATTCAGTTTTCTTGTTCCCACTTTCATTTTGGTACTAGCACGAATAATCTCCTTGTAGTATTTGACAATGAAATTCCATTTGTTGTTAGAGAGCTCAATACATATTGCCAAAGGCAGACCCATAGGCAAATAATAGAGCATAAACTATTGAATATCATTAACGTGATCCTATGCAACTATTCCATCAATTAATATAAATACCACAAAGTGTGCATCTTCATATAATTTTTAAAATACAATGTAGTTACATATCATATGTCATAAAATAATTCAGACCACTGATAGAAGAGACTAAGCTCAACCTTTTGCATTGTTCCCAATACTATTTGCAAAATTTTTTTTCTCATTAACTTTCACTGCAGGGCCTTCTTTCCCTAGCAATAAGTTATAAGTTATGTCCTTGGATTTTAGCCAACTTTGAGTAAGCTGTTTTCTTTCCACAACTAGTTAGTCCCTCACGTTAAATACCTGAGGAATAACTTGTTCCAATATGCCTGCAAGAGGAGTATCCAAGGCAACTGTCTGTGCCCACTCTTCCCTTACTTTGTTTGGGAATGCAGTATCATAGACAGGGGAGAAACGGGTTTCAGGGTTCAGGTGGCTGGAACCCTGGTGTTATGAATTATGGGTAGCAGAAAAGAGTAGTAGAAACTAGGATACCAGGTAAAGGTTAACTGTGACTGTAATTGCTGAGGTCCAGTGTCAGGAAATTGTTTAGCAGCAACAGCTTTGCAGGGGTTGGGATAGCTAACACAGGTATCCAGAACTGTTTAGCAGGGACTAGGAAGCATAGACAAAGTGAAAGAGTAAAAGTTGTGAGGGATTGTGGGGCACGACCAGGGTAACAAGGTCATGGGTGTGCAAACTGGGTAGCCAGTACTATGTAGAAGCAATTGGCATGGTGTCCTGATGTGGTGCAGAGCTCTGGGTGTGCTTGTCCAGTTTTGGCTGTTAGATCTTTAGGGAAACTACCTCTAGCAGCTCATTATCAGCTTGTTGTGTTCAGGCATGTGCCATCTATAAATGTCTACTCCAAGTAGATTGCATTCTTTGACACCAGCTATAGGATCTTTGCCCTAAGCATCCTGAGAGACCACACTCCACAATGCTGCAGAACAGCCTCCAAATAATGAGTTGCAATCACCTCATACAACTCTTGCTTCTACTCTCCAATGTCAATGATCATGGTAGCAAGGAATCTGAGATGTGCTCAGCCGCAGTGCTCTGGGAAGCTACCAATTCGCCCTGTCTTTCTGGGAACTCCCTAGAAATGGGCAAGAGCACTTGTTGATGTTCTTCCAACTTTTTTCTGTGGCTCAGCACAACAAGACTGTTGTACCTCAGATGGGATACTTTGATGTCCAGGTGGCCTCAAATGTGCTCTATCTTCTCTCTCTAGATGCTCTTCTGCTTCAGCTGCCTCTCCTTTCTCTTCCACGTATCTCGCTTCATCTCCACATCCTTTGAATTCTGCTTTATATCAACCTGTGGCTTTAACACCAAGCCTTTCCACTTTCTCATCTACCTCTCTAGCTGTGAATCTGGTACAACAAGTAACTTCTGTATCTGTTTATCAAGATTTGAGCTGGAATCTAGGAGGTACTAGCTAACTGAGAACATGGGGAGCTTCCTAAATACTCCCCTGCCATTCACTGCTCATTGAGAAAGATGCAAATGTGTTCTGGTCAGTCTCTCCTTCTCCATTTCTGGTGAATAAAGTGAAGTCACAATGGACCTACCAGACAGCTGCTATGTCAGCAAGTGACCAAACTAAAGACAATATAGTGAGGGGTACTTATCGAGTAGTAGGACAAATGCACATATTTGTGTATATTACTAAGGGCTTTCATCAAACTAGTTATTTTATGTCCAAAATGGCAGACCAATGTTAGGCTCTCCCCGAGATCTTCCTGTTCTGCAAGTCCTGACGTCTCCAACATACAACTCAGACCTAATGACATGGGTGAACAAAAAAGGAAGGGAGTGTGGATTAGTATTTTGAAGGTGTGGTAAGGTTTTGTCTTGTCATGACCACCATGAAATCAATGTCCTTTCTCTGACCTTCATCATATCTCTTTATTTGGCATAATTGGCAGATTTCTTAGTGTGTCGTTTTCTCCTGTTACTTCAGTTTACAAGTTAAAACATTAAGCATGCCAAGCCAGGGGTTTCCATTGTCCTAGTAGATGTTTTGTCTTCTAGGACCTTCCTTCCAGGTAACTCTCTGTTTAGCATATTGCACAATGCCCCAATCAATGAAATAATTTTGAGCCTAGGAGAAAATCTCCATTTGTAAAGCAGTACACATAAGAAGGAGATGATGCCCCACACTCAAATGCTCCAGGAAAACAGAGTGTAAGGGTGTCTACACAGTTGGGAATTAGGATTCTGAGGGGTGGGAAGGGATGAGTTTAGATAGGAAACCTAGAAGTAATTATAAGTTTCTGAATGTCTAACCTTATTTCCTTCTGCCACTCAGACCCAATTCAGGAAGTGGTGGAATGTTTATGATCACAAAAAAGAGTTTTTAATCCCGGGCCCAAACTCTATGTGTTCTTGTTACATCGTCCCACCAGCTCCTGATGTAAATTGTCAGAAGGGCAAAGGGGAAGGGTGACCCCTGCTCAGGAATATAAATGGAGCTTAAAAGTAACTGCAATCTCTGACTTTCTATTTTGAAGGTAAGATAAAAGGCAGTTTGAGTTTCTACGAAATCAGTTTCTAGGCTCTATTGTTCCTTCAGAACTTCTTTCCTTCCTTCTGTGTTTTGAGAGCAACAGTTAGTAGTGCTTCTGTCTCTTAGGGGCAATCCTTCTCTTCACACAATGCTTAAAGTAGACAATAGGTGGGAAGCTGCCATTAAATTTAAAAAGCATAAATAGCACACAATGAGTGCTTTCCCTGAATTCCTGGACCTAACAAGTTCCAAATTCTGAAGAGAACGTGATTATGTGTGAGTACTAACAACCTCCACTGAATGGTGAGCTTAGAACACTTTTCCCAAGGCAGGTTCTGTCCAGGTTATTGGGATGGCTGAGATCTACTGGATCAATGAACTTACAGACCATGCAAGACAGAAAAATCTAAGAGATTTAGATCCCAAAAAGAAACTGGACCAAGAAGAGAAAACTTATCAGTGCTGAAAAAGGAGGAAGAATTAACTAGGAGAATGTCCCTCTGAATACAGATATGGGTATAATTATAACAAAGTTCTAAATTGTGGCTCATCAGTAGAAACTATCAAGTCAAACCTCACTAAAGCTAAAAATAAAACTTATAAAATTAACAAAAAACTATTTGGATTTCAGTACTAACATCTGTTTTAAGGAGTGTGATTTTGGTGTGTGTGTGTGTGTGTGTGTGTGTGTGTGTGTGTGTGTGTGTGTGTGGTGTCTGAGATTATGTATGGGTGAGCATTAGTTCTTAAAATCATCATACTGTCAATATTCTTTAGATTTCCCATTCATGTCTGGTGGCATTCTAGCTCTTCCACATGAAACACAATTCTCGCTTTCTTCTGGTTAAATGGAGATAAACATGTAATGGATATGTCAACCTGGGTTGGTTTCAAATGATGATATTCAGATCTTACTCTCTGGAATAGGTAATGTATAAGAGTGAGCCAGTATGGTCAGCCCAGTATTTCCAGTGACTTACATAATCTTTCTGAATCTCAGTTTCTTCCTGTGTGGAAAGTGAAAAGAATTACTGTGTGGACCTTAGAATCAGGTGGGAGTTATGATTGGGTGTAGGAAGTATACGTGTTTGGGATGTGTGTACAGAGCCTGACACTCTCATAAAACTATTGATGTTTATATTGAAATGTATTCCAGGAATTGGAAACAAGAGGGATTTTTCTGTTCTAGTTTACTCTTTTATGGCATTGAGGGAACCAGAGATAGTCAAGGAGAACAGGGAAACAAATGCAGCACTTGTACACTGTAGCTATTGTGTTCACAATGAGCTATACCACTGTGGACAGGGACAGGAGGGATGGGATTGTCAAACAAGAAATTAACTCATTACCTGACTTACAAAATGGTTATCCATATAACAATTTTAAAAATATAATAACAATTATAAAAATCGAGGTTGATGATTCTCTCCTCCAGTTTTTGTAGGTGCCCTTAAGACTCAGGCCCACCAATGGAGTTTTTGAAAGTCAATATATATGATAATTAATATAAAGCCATAATCTCTTAAAAAAATGTTATAACAAGTATTTCATTCTTAGTACTGGTTTCTCTTTGAGTAGAAATTCTATATGTTGTTGGCAGAGCTAATGTTTTACTTTCTGGTTTTAATATTTGTTAGGTGTTGAAATCCTTCTTAAAGATTTGCAACAGAGTTCTGCTGTGTCTTGGCACCCTGCCCCTAACTAAAATGGTAATCAACTTTTGAAATTCATGTACTTAAGTATGAGTTTTATTTATTTAATTTTCTGATGATGGTGAACTGTCGCTGTCCTTCAGCTCTTCAGCTCAAGACTGCTCTAGCACTTGAGCCAAAGTACCTCTTCTAGCTGTTTCTGCTTAGGTGGTGCTATGGAATCAAACCCAGGGTCTCTTACATTCAAGATAAGCTGTCTACCACTTATCCACATTCTCAGCTCCCATAAGCGGTATTTTTGTGCTAAGGTCTATCAAGCAAATCACTGAGCAAATGTATTCATTCGCCACTAGACATAATCAAAATTATGAATTATCTGGTATTTTAATGAATAAAACTGTTATCATTGTTACTAGGAATTGTTTGTCTCCCCATGCTGTGAACATGGAGGACGTATTTTAAACTAAAACTAAAAAAGTAATTTTAAGGTCTTGATGCTAACAAATGTGTCCAGGTGTTATTACACTAAACAGAGAATTCAAAAGGACTTTTCTTCATAAATACAGAGATTAAAGGACTTATAATACTTATTTCAAAACGCAAATTAAAGGGAAAATCAGTCAGGAGATAAAATTTATATTGAATGTTAATTTTTGAAGAGGAAAGGAAGATATTAGATGGCAGACTAAAGACAAAACATTATCAGAGCCCTTTATGCTGAATTATAAAAAAAGAAGCTTTAATTGAAAAATTGAGCTGGAATGTGCACATCAGGCAAAGGCAAGCAATCAGAGCATACCACCAACCAAAACGCCATAATGTATACCTCAGAAAAAGGAAACAAGTGCAGACCAGGGCTCAACATCCTTATCCTTTATTTCAATGATACACATATACCCCCCACACACAGACGCACAATCACACACATAAACACACACACACACACACACACACACACACACACACGAACACACAAGAATGTATGCAACAGCTCAACCTACTCACTTCCATTCAACATGAATCAAAGATCTTCTTGTAATATTTGAAACTTTAAAAGTTTCAAGTCTTTTAAGTAATTGATAACAGATGCTTAAGCAATTATTTTCTGAATAGACTCTGCTATAGAAATGAGAGTTCAAGATGGTTATAACTACTTAAACATCTTTGAATCTCAAAAGAATTAAACAAGAGACAATCCGAATTTTGGGACTATATTTCTACCAGCTATTCTTCAAAGGCTTAATAAGAGGTTGCAAAATCCAAAATTAAATATCAAATTAATACAACTAATATTTGTGTAAGCGAAGTGAAAGACACTGATCAGTGACCTATGCTGCCTCCATTTCTAAGCCGGATGCACATTGTGGAACCTTTGATTCTACTGGGCCAGGCCCACAGTTGTCTTCCCCAGAGCAGTGGCCCTGCTGGGGTTGGCACTGGGAGCTGTGTGGAGAAGAGGGGAGGTCTCGGAGGCGGCCAAGCTGGGATTGGGGATGGGGGTAGTAGGGAGAGTATGGGAGGCCCTGGCAGAGGCTGGTGAAGGGAGGAAGGAGGCAATAGGCCAATGACTCAGGAAGCAGCAGCCCCAAAGGCAGCTGGGTTCTGGAGAGTGTCTGTGAGGTGTGGAGTTTGGCGCCTGGGGCCTCGTGGCTGGGTGAGGAGAGGAAAGAGTCTCAAATCCCACCCAAATAAGCAATGAGAAATGAGACAAACAGTGGCTGAAGAATTTCAAGAAAAAAGGCAGGGACTTGTAGGTAACTCTGGGTGTGGGGAGGGCAGCAGTGCTGAACCAGTGATGGTCATGCCTCTCTGGAGGCACTTGAAGTGAGTGAGGGCCAGCGCTGCTGTTCACTATGCCTCACTCTCGCCTTGAAGCAGGCACCAGGAATCACAGGCACAGCTTCAGCCTGCCTCACAGAGCTGGCCTGCCATGAGTGCTGGGGACTGGGCAGCTGCTGGGAGGTTAGGTGCAGCAGGAAAGAGGAGAATGGCTGGTGGGTACTGCTCCACCCTAGCCAGGTACAGATCCACTGGGGAAGTTCTGGCTCTGGATCAGGACCAGGGACTGTCCCCCAGAGAAGTGGCCTCTGGGGATTTGCGTGTTGGCTGCTATGTGTGGGCTGGGAAATACCTTAATATGGCCAAGGAGTCTCCACAGCTAGGCACATTTGCTCCTGTGCCTCTCCCATCTTCTGGATTCCCACTGTCCTCCTGCCTCGTGCCATGTCCAACTACAGGAGTAAACTTCTCCAGGCCTCTAAGAGGCCATCCCGGAGATGCTCACAGGGCTTCCCACGTCTGGTTCACCATGCATGCAGGGCTCACAGGGTGCTATCCTCCAGGCAAAGTGTACCCCAATTTCAGCTTAGAAGAGGGAAAAGCTTCATTGTCCCAGATACAGCTGCCCTTTGGGTTCTCTGTGTACACTAGTCTTGTGCTGAGATAACGATCCCCAAAGACCACCAAGGAGCCATTTCCGATGTGAGCACAGGAGGATCATTTATTGCAAGCTCGAGCATGGACTCAAAACTGTCGGCATCACGGTGGGTCACAGTTGAGAACTCCGAATCTTCAGTTAGGTTTTTTTATAGGGCATAGGGCTGAGGTAAGTGGGTTCATAGCTTGTCAGTTACATGATTGGTTGACATTTAATGAGTTAATATTGTAACAATATTTTTGGCTAATATGTGTAAGCTTAGCAGTAAAAAGCAAATTATGTTAAATATGGAATCTTAAGAAACATGTGTAGCTTTAGGTACCTTCCTGTCATCTGCTGATGGCTATTGCTAGGGGAGTTATGGGAAGAATGTTATTGGGACATTTCATGGTGTTTCCAGGAACCTGAGTCCTAACTTTCGGTAAAAGTCTTAAGGTCTCCCACTTGGGGTGTGTGTGTGTGTGTGTGTGTGTGTGTGTGTGTGTGTGTGTGTGTGTGTGTGTGTGTGTGTGTTTGGTGTGAGAAAGTCAGACACGGCTGAGCTTTGGTGCAAAACACTTCTTCCCTTCAGCATTGAGTTTGGTATCTAGTGGTTGTTCCCTCTCCCGGATTCTGAACTCTAAATTTGTTCTTCTATACACTTTTATCTTTAGATCTTAATATTCAGATTCCTAATATCTGCTTGTGAACTTCAGAATTTGCTTCATAAATGGGGTGCTTTTCTTCTAACTTTTATGAAGCCCTTTGCTCTTTTTAAATGCAGCATGTGCTGTGTTAGTGGTTTTACTTAGCCCAAACTGTTGTGGCCCAGGCTGTGACTGTTAGTTCTGAGATTAGTTTAGGCTAATATGAGATACTATCATTTCAGTCTGTCTAGTGAAAAAAGTTCAGAATCTTTATTGAAACATTTTCCTGGCTGTAAAACCAACAAAATTTCCAGTGGTATAAATGTACAATCTGTTGATTTTAGTTAATTGTGCACCACAGCAATGAAAAAAATCTTCTTACTGAAGTGATTATTTAGAATGTGGAAAAAAATCAAATATTATAGAACTTAAAAACTGATCAAATAACAAAAGAAAAAGAAAGACACTGATCAGGAATGCAGTACAAATGTAAGTGCTTAATAAATAAATGAAATGTTTGGGATTCTTATCCACATAGTAAATACAAAGGAAAATAAATAGGAAAGTCTCTGAAATCCCATCCTACACACCAGAATAGCTATCACGACTCAAATAAATAAACATCTGGAGAGGTAGAAATAAATTAGGAACTGTATTGGGTTTTGTGGTATTGTAAACTAGTGCAACCTATAATGATCATAATGGAAGTTTAGACAATACCAAAAAGACACATGTGTTGATGACCTTTACTGCAACCTTGATATATAAAGAAGGAATATATATCAACATCAATATCCATGTGCATGGCAGCAAGAAAGAAAGCTGTGCATTCAACCGAGATGCACAAAAAAAAGGGAATAAAGGAAATATGCTATTCATAACTATAAACATGTTCTGGTATATAAGAAAAGTGAATTTTTCCAATATCACTGCTATATATTTTTGGATGTATACCTAATCCTAATTTCACAGGTTTCGTGGCTTCTTGTTTTTCTTTAAAAAGGACCTCCATATTGATTTTTAGATGTTGAAGATATCCTATAGTATGTGGATATTAGAAGAAATTTAAATATATCAATGAACACATAAAGGACCATCATATACAGTTTGTAATTTAATCCAATTTTAAGAAGGCAACAATTTGGGGACAAGACAATGTTAGAAGCTTAATAACAAAAAAAACAGACATGGAAAAATTTTAGAAATGTGCAACTGATTAGTTCTAATACTAACAAAATATTTTCCTCAAGTTTTAAAAATGAAACAATTAAAATAATACTTAATAACATCAAATAAGTATGCCGTGGAAGAAAATGTACAATAGACATATATTTCCCCATAATTTGTTTTAATTTATAACAAATGGATTAAAAGAAAATGTGATTACATGTCTGAAGATGATAACACATTCAAGTATCATTGATTGAATCCAGCAAAAGAAAGTAACAGAGAAGTAGAGAGTAAGAACAACCTGGGGCATGGATGAAGATACTCAGTAGAACATTGTGAGGAAAAAATGTGCTCCATTTTGCTCATCAACATTGAGCTAGGACAGCTACCTTTTGACAGAGTACTCGTAATGTAGTCAGAGCAGTGGAGTTACTAATTTAGGCAGTAATTTATTACTTTTATTCCCTAATCTTATGATGTGATTCCCAAATGATGTTAGTGATCCTAGATTTTCTGAGCCCTTTTTTTCACCAAAAATTACTAATTCTTTCCCCTGCCAATAATTCTTCTGCTACTCTCATTTCACCTTGTTTCTGAACTCAACTCCTGTGTCCTTTTGGTTTATGAGAAAGAGCTAGAGAAATATGAGGATTGTCTGGAATCTGAGGAACATCCACTCTAGCTTGGAGGATCTGGTAAAAAACCTCCACCTGGGACTCAGAATCAGATATTAATTGACCTCTTTGGAAATAGAGAATCTCAATCCCTCAAGCAGGATTCATCCTTCCTTGACTTTCTCTGAAGAGATTTGGTCCTAGGGCATAATTCAGAGAATGAACTTTTCCACCACTCACCACAGCTTTGTCAGGAGGAATAGGTTCAATACTAAAAGTGATCTCAGTCCTCACAGGGCCAGTCAGAAGCCAAAAGATCATATTTTCCTCCTCATCAGGCACCTTCTAGTAGGAACAGAGTCTGGGCAAAGTCTACGATGGAGATAAAGTGAGACTGGGCCTAAGGAGTACACAAAAGAATGATCCTCTCTTTGACTAAAAGTGAGTTGTGCAGTGAGACATGACAACTTCCTTTATATAAGAAAATTCAATAGGTGAGTTATCTCACTGCCACCGTGTGGGAGGTCAGTTTCCCCAAAGAAGTTGTTAAATGTGTCTACCAGTTCACCCTCTAGGCTGTTGTCTCTCCCACCCCTTCCCATGCCAAGAGTGCATTGCTTCTTTCAGACACTCAACTAATTGTCCTGAATCCTAAGCAGGAATATTGTAGGCTATTCTTTGGCAAACCTCTTGTTTTGGAGGTAGAAAAGACCAAGGCTCTGCATATACCAAGAGGTAGAGAAGGTGAGTATAAGCTCAGATTGGTACGGAAGAACAATCATATTGAAAAAAAAAATAAATGAAATTAATGGTTGAGTAATTTAGGGTGTATAGCCACTAAATTTAGGTAATTATTAGTAACGCATATACAATCATGGATTAGGAAGAAAACAGTGAAGTAGGTTCATGATAACATGGAAAAGACAAATAACAGCCATAACAGGAGATGAGAGTGTGAAGGAACTGTTGGCAGAGGTCTATTTACTATCTGAGGAGTGACCTTGGATAGGAGGCTTTTAGAATAATATCTAAAAGAGAGGGACTTGCTGGGCACTAGTGGCTCACACCTGTAATCCTAGCTACCCAGGAGGGTGAGATCTGAATGTTATGATTCAAAGCAAGCCCAGCCAGAAAAAGCCAGAAGTAATGCTGTGGCTCAAGTGGTAGAGCGCTAGTCTGGAGCTCAGGGACGCTACCTAGGCCCTGAGTTCAAGCTTCAGGATCATCAAAACAACAACAAAAAACAATAATGATAAAAAGAAATAAAAGAAGGACTTAAAGATATGCGATGGAATGATGATCCTGTGTAACTGTCTAGGTAACATAAAAGGAGACAAAATTTGGAGCAAAATGATACCTATTCATTACTAATCAAGGATGCAAAGCAAATGCCAAATTCGTCTTCTCAAAAACTTCCAAACCTGGGCTCCTTGGTTGAGTGATTGCCTTGCAGGCTTGACGCCCTGGGTTCAATTCCTCACCCAGAAGTGGTGCTATGGCTGAGTGGTAGAGCACTAGCCTTGAGAAGAAGAGGTGAGGGACAGGACCCAGGCCCAGAGTTCAGGCCCCATGACCTGCCAAAAAAAACCCCAAAAAACACAAAAAACCTTCCAAACTTATCTTTTCTCATAATTGAGGAGAGAGTTTTTATTTTAACAGGGATTCTTATCTAGTTCAAGGTCATCAGAACTTCAGTAGAGTTTTCCTGTTGAGATATAATGCACCTAACTCTGCTGAACTTAATCATGACTAGGAAAGTATGGACATTGATGTGTTTATTATTTTTTTCCTTATAAATATATAATTCTGTCAGGTATTATATATAATGTATATTGTACAATATATTATACATTTTATTGTATAATAAATATATTATAATGTAACATGTATTATATATGAACAGATTTCCTAATTTTAGAGTTAGGAACAAGCAACCTATTGAAAGACGAATGCTTGAATCTCTGAGTAATTTCTCTACCACTGGACAATTCCAGGTTTCATTCTTATTACCCAAAGAGCAACATAGGCAAGCAGTGCCCATGGAGGTGGACCTCTGGATTCTGGAAACTGTGATCAGCACATATATATATATATATATATATATATATATATATATGAAATATTGTTTTATACTAGTGAATGTGTAAAAATATAACAGCAGATAATTAAGTCAACATCTATGTGCACACACACTCAATCAAATTTCAAGTATAATAATTTCTTTTCAGGCTGGGAAAATGGCTCAGTGGTAGAGCTCTTGCCTTGCATGCATGAGGCCCTGGGTTTGATTCCTCAGCACTACATAAGCAAAAGGAAAAAAGCCGGGAGTGGCACAGTGGCTCAAGTAGTAGAGCGCTAGCCTTGAGCTGAAGAGCTGAGGGACAGCACCCAGGCCCAGAGTTCAGGCCCCACCTCCGGACCCCCCCCGCAAAAAATAATGTCTTTTCTATGTTCCCTATGCACCTACACAGGGAGTACATGAATTGCCCATGAATTGTCCTGGGAGTTCTTTATCTGGCTACTGTAGCTTCACATCCTTTGTTCTCTTAGTAGCCAGATGTCATGTGTTCAACAACAATACTTGTTACAGGAAAAAGTATCCACCCTGACACACAGAGGAACTTGGATTTCAGAAATGCCACAAATAAGTGGGGGTTGCAGCAGTACTTTTCAAAATTAAATAGATTGCATATTTATTAGAAAGTTTGTCAGAAAAATAAACTTCAGTGCAGGATGAAACACTTGAAGAAAACTACAGTTGAAATTACATATAGCTAGGTGCTGGTAGCTCATGCCTGTAATCTTGGCTAATATGCAAGCTGATATCTGAGAATCACAGTTCAAAGCCATCTTGGGCAGAAAAGTTGCCATGAGATACTTATCTCCAATTAATCAATCAAGACTAAATTTGATACTGTGGCTCAATGTTGTACAGAGATAACCTTGAGCCAAAGACCTCAGGAACAGTGCCCAGGACCCAAGTTCAAACTCTGCAATAGAAAATAAATAAAAATAAAAAATAAATTACATATAATTTATTACCAACACTGTATAAGGAAAATATATGACACATGGCAAAATATGACTTCAAGTTACAAAGTTCCAAAGCATTTCCTCACTCTTGAGAACTAGGAGTAATCCATATTGAAAAAAATAAAAACATGAATGATTTATACCAAATTTCAAAACATACTATATGTTATACAAAGGAAATGCAATTAACATGCATTTCATAATTTAGTAACATCATATAGTATGAAGAATCTGATTAACTGATTCATAAAAATCAATACAATGCAGATAAAACTTCCAATATCTCAGGGGTCAAATTAGCAGAATAATTTCCATCTATGATGGTTGTTTTGCAAATTATCCAGCCCTATCCATCCCACAATTGCAGAAGGCTTTTCCTGAGAATGTCCAGAAACCTGTCTACTGTGAGTACTCAATGGAGACCTGGTCCCATTCTCTATTATTCAGACATGTGATAGACTGAATATCTGATAACTTGCCAAAGACACAATTTGGGAATGGCTTCCAGTAATGACATTTTAGTTCTCAGAATAAAATGGAAATTGAAGACAGTGGGAAATTCTACCAGATCCCGGAAAGATTTCTATTATTGTGCTAAAACTGTCCCTTCTACTTACACTTGAACAAACTGCAGCAATTGTCACTCCAACCACATGTCCAAAAAATAGTTTTCCAAATATTGACCTGTTTTCATGTTAGCAAATCAAGACATTCTATTGTGGCCCTGTTTTACTTAAACTATCTGCTCTGGTATGCCCAAGAGATAGTTGACCTTAACAATTTCTAAAATTTTAGGTCATCACACAATCACTTCATAGCCCTTAAACATTAAAAATACATATCCATATTAGTCTGCATTACATACTTATGATGGTTTTTCTTCATTTGTCATGTTATACTTATTTGTGTATCCCAGGGCTTAGTTCTGTAAACTTCTTTCTCATGAGTGTTACCACTGAGTACATGTAATTATTTCGTTTTTTTATCTTCAGCTCTGTTCTTTCTTTAATTCAAGTCCTTAATAGCATCATGTCTACTGACAACTCCTAGCTATTGATTTTAACAAATTCAAAAGAACCCAAAGTGAGCTTTGATTCTATCCCTCATTACTATTTGTTTAATTGATAATTCTTCTAGTTGCCTTGTCAAAATATCTTGGAGTCATTTCAGACTGACCTACTATTTCACACCTCATATGTAATGTATGAACAGGTTTTGACAAATTAACTCACAGAATATTTTAGGAACCATAAATATATAGTATATGAGTACTAATACTATGCCTTAAATTTGTGGCCTTGGTTTTTTTTTTTTTTTTACTTTTCTTTTGTGCTCAGGCTGTCAAGTCTTCCATTTGAGCCACAGGTCCACTTTTAGCTTTTTGGTTCTTAGTTAAAGATAAGTGTCTCATGGTCCATTTACCTGCTCTAGCATGAAACTACGATCTTCTGTTTTCAACCTTATAAATACCTAGATTTAAACGCGTGCAACACTAAAACCACCCCTATTATATTTGAATTAAAAATAAGTTCAAAGAACGAATATTTGTGGTATTTTCAAATCAATATGTTTTCATTTACACATTGCCTTAAAAAGTTTTTGTTATTACAGCTCACTTATCAAGAAAGGAATGGAAAAATTCGTAACCAAGGAACCTTTGTATGTACCAATGCTCAAGCCTGCTAGCCACAATTTCTTTGCTGGGAAATAACAAAGGATTATATCGTCTACAGGGAAAACAAGAGAAAAAGCTCTTCACTGAAGTTGCTGAAAGGCTGATAAGGATGAGGACAAGCAACATTATCCAGAAAGTATCACAAAGTGTTTGCTGTGGATAAGTGTAGCCAATCTTAGAGGATGATCATAATGATGAGGGGAATATTTGAAGGTGATTACAGAGGTGTACTTTCTTGAAGATTTATATTTATAGCATAGTTTGTATACTGTTAAAAATGAGACAGTTAACGATAGGGATGTTGTCATTCCTTGTATCGTTCACAGTATAATATTAAAACCAGGTTTATACATGTAGTATTTATAGTAACTATAGAATATCACTAGTTATGCATATATTATAAATATATCATTTATATGTTATGTAATATAGTATATTACATATATTATGCACACATAATTTAATTTTTCTACTTGTCTGTCCAGGAATTAAACTAGCAATATCTTTGAAAATGGATAGAAAGTAGGGTCTTTACAATTTCGATTGCAACATAGAGTTTTACCCAATTAGAAGTTATTTATTCTGAATTGGTTTAGAAATGGAATATCAGAATATAATTGAGCTTTCAAAAATCATTATGTAAAAACATGCCAAGGATGGAGTTAAAAAACTATAACCTGATTCATGTATGTAATTCCAGCTACTTAGGAGCTGAGATCTGAAGATAGCTATATGAAGCCAGTCTGAGTGAAATGGCTCAGGGACAACACCCAGTCTGAGTAATGGCAGAAAAATAAATTATGTGACTAAAATATAGATATATATTTATTTAAATAAAGTTGTCATTCCTTGTATCCTTCACAGTATAATACTAAAATGTTTAATGCATATATTATTTATAGTAGTGGTAGACTATCAGTAATGATACATATATATGTATATATATGATATATAAATATATAACTTCTATGTTATGTAATAAAATACATTACATATATTATGCACACCTAATTTATACTGATAACACTAATATCCATTAAATTGATATATGTTTTAGAATAGGGAATAGATTTTTTTTTTGGTGCAACAAGGAAGTAAGTTGTCACAAAAATTATTCGTTTTGGATTGTATATCCATAGCAATCTATTCCCTGTGTATTGAGGGTACTGATTGATAAAAACCTGTGTTCATCAGCACAGGTGTCTTTAACACCAGGAATAATAAAAAAAACAGTGGAAGCTGAATGATGTTCATTCAGGTATTTCTTTAGAAATTAAACTGATCTACATTTGGTATGAAGATCACTTATGCTGTCATTATCCACACCCTTTTCATTTAAAAATATTTATATTCTGTATCAATGTTATTGCCCTTATTACCATAATTAGGGAGATAATGTGGATTCATCTGGTCCATAGCTCTTGAAAATTAATGAATGTGACAAAGAATATCTTCAGATATGGCTGGTGGAATTCTGGAGTTGAATTATGGGTCTCAACTGATCAGTCTTAAGAACTTGGGAAATTTGTTTGGGCTTCTTGCCTACTTTTGGTTTTAATAAAATACTTAATTCATTTCCTAACTTGAAGAACACTCATGAGCACTTAAATTACCCTATTGTAGGTTCAGTGCTTGGAATGGTGTCTGCAAATTGTGTAGTAGGTCCCAAAAAAGTCAGCTTCCATCAACATGGTCACAGCATCCTTCCTGAAGGCCTTAAGAAATATATACCCAGTTGATGTTAATATCTGTGAAAATTTGTCTTTACTAAAAAAAGTCTTATCTTCATATGAAACAATGAAAGCAATGTTGGGGTTGTCCTGTGGCTTTTATTCTGAAGGAGTTTTGCCTAAATTTCATTCTTACCCTATTAGTGATAGCAGAAGTATTCTTTAGTGCTACCCTTCATATTTCTAGTTCTGTGTTCCATTTGGAATACTATTGTAACTTCGTTTATAATCTTTATAGGGAATAAATAAACTACAACTGCTGAAGTTTTCAATAGTCAATGCATTACATTTTATGTGCTTAGTATTTTCCTGAAATTATTACCTTTGGATTATATATCCCTAACAAACTATTTTTTTATGATTTCTTTTATGATTTATATCGATTTCTTATGTGGTTCTCATATGACTTCTTAGAGATCCATAAATAAAACAGCTGAGAACAGGAAAAGAGTAGGTAAGAAGTCATAAAAATTACAATACTATTATGGTGCTCTTAATGGCTAAGTGTAAAGAATATGTAATAAAACTGTTGGAAGATTCATTTGTTTTTTTGCTATTCTCTCTCCTTTCTTTGTAGAAAGGTTCTCACTACAATGTTCCAAGTGGTCTGGACCTTTCAAGGCTTGTCTTAGAGACATAAGTGATGGGATTAGGGATATGTGTTCCCATGGCTGGCTTTTAGGAAGTTCACAATATAGCAATACCTATACACGTAAAGAAACTTTTGTTAGTGATGTGTATTCACTTCCTCAATAGCCACAATGTCAAAACATCAAATTACTAACAACTGGCATCACTAACACCTCCATAAATCAAAAGTAAACTAAAAGCTCTACTTCAAAAACCAACATCTAAGGCAGTGTTGGAAATACAAGAAGAAACATAATACATCTAAAGGAGTGAGTTCTTTAACACTGGCAATGAGCAGGGATAGCTGAATTTTTAACCACGCTTGAAAAGTTCGGGTGTCCAGTAACTATGTGATTAGAGTTGCAGAGTTGACCTTGGTATCAAGATTGGAGGTAAAATTCAAGGCAGATACGTTGCTGCAGTATTGTAGCACGATACAGTGTGACCCTTCCTGAGAATGATAAACAGAGAGTAGAAGCTAAGTCATTAAAATTTATAGGAAGGATTCTTCACTGAGAATAATTTCAGGGGTGATCATTACTCTTGCGTTGAAAATGAATAGCCCATCATTCTACTTTAAGCTCTAGCATATTTCTGATTTGAGGACAATTATAACATACCACTGTGCCATGAGTGCTGAGCAGTGTAGGTGTATATTACTCTAATATATGTAAAAATCCTTACAGGTATGGAATGGCCTGACCCTGACACTTCATTCTTTGTTGTTGAGTTTCATGGAGAAATGTTCATAATTAGGCAATTCACACTCATCTAAGTCTGACTCAGGCAACTGAGATAAGACATTAGGGTCATCACTCCAGTGACATGGTCTGTGACGTGTGAAATAAATGACATAATTTCACAATGCAGATGTGTTTCTGAAAATGCATACAATACCAAATACCAAATATACAAAAAGGACAATTATCCATCTCATATTATCAGAAGTAAAGATACTCCTGAATTGTACTTACTTGCTAGAAGATCACAGGGTCACTGCTAACGTTTGGTATCTTTCCAGGTGCTCAATCTTCCTCAATCTTTTTGGAGGAAGTGTTTTTCCATAGTTTTTTTTGAGGTGTTCAGAAAATCATTACTGTCAGTAACCGCAACCATGGGACAGGAAAGATGATGGGATACCTGGCCAAAGAACTGAGAAATCACAGGAAGTGATAGGAAAGAAGACACCAGAGGACCCCCAGCCTCATTGCCAGCTTCTGGATCACCAAATCCTGCTTAACAATTTATATTCCTTCTACTACAAGGAGATTGGTGGTCCGTGGCTATAGGTATGTCCATAAACTAAGGCATTAACCTAGCTTTGGTTACAACTATTAACATGAGGTATTGTTTGTATACATAGTGATAATTGAATGCCTTATTGTTAGGGAGCAGAAGGGAGCAATAGTCATTACATCCATAACACAGACATCCATCTTGTCTCCAAAGTCTTAATCGTTTAGTGTCCCCCAGCTCGAATTTGAATACTCTTGAGGTAATAACTCATACCCCTGTCTTCCCTTGATTGACCTTTCCAGAGCAGAGCTCTCAGCCTTTTGATTGCTGTTTAAGATGTCTTCCCACTCTATTCCTTTCCAGGTTTAACAGTTTGACCCTGGAATCCCTCACAAGTACTGTGACAGATGTATTATTTTGAAAAATATATTTTTTTCTAGGATAGGTTCAATTTTTAAATTTTATTTTACTTCAAAAAATACTGCACAGAGTGGTTACAGTTACATGAGTAAGATACATTCCTTTTTGAATATTGTTACCCACTCCATTTTTGTTCTCATTTCTCTTCCCACTCTCCACACCTCCTCCCCACCCCATAGTTGTAAAGTTCATTTCTGAAAGTGTCTTGGGAATATCATTGTTGCAATGGGTCACTCTTGTACTTCTTTCATCACTTTATTTTTTCTCCTTCCATCTCCAAATCAGATAAATGTGTATACAAGATGGAAGGTATCAAAATCAACACAGAGTTTGCTAGGGATAAACCAATAGAAAAAACAAGTGAAATAAAATAAAATCTAGATACTCTACCGACATCAAGGTTGATATCAGAAAAAAAAAAAAAAAAAAAAAAAGATTTGTTGTTTCCATGTCTTCGAGTTCGTTTCAATTAGCATCATTTTGTAAGGTCAAATGTATATAAATCTGGAGCCAGAAATCCCACTCATGGGCACTTGTAGAAATGATCTCAAGATAAAACACACTAAATCTACAACTATATTTTTTGCAGCATTATTATTGTAGCTAAGATATGGAACCAATCAAGATGTCCCTCAATAGATGAATGGATCAAGAAAATGTGGTAATGTTATTCTTCTATCAGAAAGAATGATAGAATGATAGTTCCTTTCTTAAGAAAATGGAAAGACTTGGAAAACAATCATATTATGTGAAGGAAGCCAGACTCAAAGAAAAATAGGTTCCAAGGTTTGCCTCATTTTTATTAATTAATATATGTTTAGGATAGTCCTGACAGACAGGTTAACTTTTTAAACTCTTAATATTCCCTTTTTTTCTCTTGTTCTTCTTCTTTCATGCCATTTGTGTGTGTGTGTGTGTGTGTGTGTGTGTGTGTGTGTACGCAGACAGTAATGAAACTTGACTCGGAGCCTCAAAACTCTTGCTTGGTTTCTTCATTCATGACTGACTGAGTCTGTACTATTTAAACCAAGGTTTCAATCTGTCTTTGATTGAACAATTGAACATAAATATCTCATGGATTGCTACCTCAGCCATCTGTGAACCATGATCTTCCAAGCTCAGCCTCATGACTATCTAGGAATAGGGATGAGGCACTGGCATCCAGCTTTATTGACAAGTGCTTTTTCTTTGATTTGTTTTTGTTTTTTGTTGTTTTGTGCATCCAAAATCTGTATGGAAAACAAATCACTTATAACCAAAATATTCACATGAAATGGGTGTTGTTTAAATATTATTTTATTAATGTTATCCTTTTACATGCACATTTTGTGATTTGATTTTTTGAACTCTATTTTTGCAAAAGGTCAAGTCACATATATAATTTGAATCTTCTTTTCTTAGTTTTACAGTGTGTTAGGTGTTTCAAAACAGAATTTACGAAGGTTTAACTCTGCACTACTGAAGCAGCACCTTTATGATTATTCAATGTCCTGTAAATCATAAGTTCATCACTTCTTCTGGCACCATATGAGCACAGGTATTTGCTTATAATACCTCCACATAGTTTAGACGTCAATGCCATGTACTCTTCTGCCAAATATGCAAGGACATCCTTTGTAATTCTCCTTGCATTTTCACTGTTCTTCTCTCTACTCTCCCATGCTAAGTCCTGTGATGATCATGTTGATTTTCTCCCCTGTTACATTCATCATGCATCTTGGGAAATACTGGTATGCACTACTGTAATTCTGTCCATTCTCCTTGTGCTTCGTCTTGTACCCCTATCACCGCAGAGGGTCAGAGATTGGGGATATTTTCTTCACTCTTTAGCTCAAATATCAATCTTTACTTTCTAGCAATACATTCATTGAATTCTTTCTGTAAAGTCTAATGTCTTGAAAATGATTACTGCATTTTCATGGCTTTGCTATTTGGCATTAGGGAAGAACATAGGTCAGTAACTATAACTTAGGTAAAAGAAGATGGCAATCATGCCTCCATAGATGTTGTTATTTGGATAAGTTTTACTTCAAGGTCTACCTGCCTGCTTCCTTTTCACTGTTTATTTTTCAATGTAGCCTTTTTCTTCTGGAAAGTATTTATCGGCCTAGTGAAGATCCTACTGTAATTAGTCATTAATTTTATTCCAACATCATTTCACAGATCCTTCTGAGTTTCTTCAGGGTCTGTATAGTAATGCTTCACATTCTTAGATATGTTTTTAACATCGATGCATCCGATGATAAAGACACATTGCTTAAGTAACCATTTTGATGATTGAAAAGAAAGGATGCTGCAATCTCACTATATCGCAATTTTCTGGTTTTAAATTCTTTCAGATTAGAATTGATGCTGGAGAACGAACATTCTGTGTACAATTTTATATTTTCCTAATTATTTTTAGTATACTTTTCAATATTGTATAAAGTTAAAACATTACTACTTACTTAGTTTTAGGATTTCTAAAATGGTTAGAATAAAAGTTCTATTCATTCACAATTTTAAGACAATATTGTCCATTATGACCAAGTGAGATATTTTAAACTTTTTATTTGTGGTCCTTAATGGTGGTGCTGGGGAATCAAGTTCTTGGTTCATGTGTCTTAGTCTACTGTGTGCCTCTGAGCCTGATTTGACCTATGGTTTTATTTTCAATCAACTGGAATAAAGCAAAATTTCCCTAGGAAGGAATTAAAACTTGGTTACTTTCTCCAGTATCTCTCACACACATAAAAATAATATAATTCTACACTGAAAGAAAATGGTGTTCTTATATTTTATTTATTAGTAGTAACTTTTTATTTTTTGTAGCCCCACTCTTCACTAAGTCTTGCCCATTTGCTATCCCTCCTTCCCATAAAACTTGACTAGATCAACTGGAAACCCACTTCTAGTAAGCCTTATCCTTAAAAAGCTCAACCTTAACTAACCTACCCCCTGGAAGCCCTGCTAAAAACTTTCAAAGGCCTGACTGAAACCAGACTCCTTCCTGATAGCCCTCCTCTGCTTTAGGGAAAACCCTCTTCTACTCCACCCCTTCCTGGAATCTCTGCTCTGCACCACCAGAAACCAGGCCACATCAATATCTCCTTCTATGTCCCACCTTGCTGCAATAGAACCCCGCCTACACCAGGCTCCTCCCTCAAATCCCCACCTCATCCACCA
>NW_024872250.1:0-35110 GCF_019054845.1 Dipodomys spectabilis | reverse complement strand
TGAGATCCCTGGGTGAGCCGGTGTTATGGGTGGTGTGAGATCCCTGGGTGAGTTAGTGCTGTGTGGTGTGAGATCCCTGGGTGAGCCGGTGTTGTGGGTGGTATGAGATCCTTGGGTGAGTTAGTGCTGTGTGGTATGAGATTCCTGGGTGAGCCGGTGTTGTGGGTGGTATGAGATCCCTGGGTGAGTTAGTGCTGTGTGGTGTGAGATTCCTCGGTGAGCTGGTGTTGTGTGTGGTGTGAGATCCCTAGGTGAGCTGGTACTGTGGGTGGTGTGAGATCCCTGGGTTAGCCGGTACTGTGGGTGGTATGAGATCCCTGGGTGAGCCGGTGCTGTGTGGTGTGAGATCCCTGGGTGAGCTGGTGCTGTGTGGTGTGAGATCCCTGGGTGAGCTGTTGCTGTGTGGTATGAGATCCCTGGGTGAGTTAGTGCTGTGTGTGGTATGAGATCCCTGGGTGAGTTAGTTCTGTGTGGTGTGAGATCCCTGGTTGAGCCGGTGTTGTGGGTGGTGTGAGATCCCTGGGTGAGCTGGTGTTGTGGGTGGTGTGAGATCCCTGGGTGAGTTAGTGCTGTGTGGTGTGAGATCCCTGGGTGAGTTAGTGCTGTGTGGTGTGAGATCCCTGGGTGAGCTGGTGTTGTGGGTGGTGTGAGATCCCTGGGTGAGCCGGTGTTGTGGGTGGTGTGAGATCCCTGGGTGAGTTAGTGCTGTGTGGTGTGAGATCCCTGGGTGAGCTGGTGCTGTGGGTGGTGTGAGATCCCTGGGTGAGCCGGTGCTGTGTGGTGTGAAGTCCCTGGGTGAGCTGGTGTTGTGGGTGGTGTGAGTTCCCTGGGTGAGTTAGTGCTGTGTGGTGTGAGGTCCCTGGGTGAGCCGGTGCTGTGTGGTGTGAGGTCCCTGGGTGAGCTGGTGCTGTGGGTGGTGTGAGATCCCTGGGTGAGCCGGTGCTGTGTGGTGTGAGGTCCCTGGGTGAGTGACCACTGGTTTAAAGAACCAAGATCTCTTCTGCTGAGTTATTCTGCTGCCGTTTGTCAAAATCTGATTGTGACATTTGTTCAGAGTCAGTTTACCTTGTCTGTTTCTCATTTTGAAGATTTTCTTTGTTTCCTGCCACCCTGTCTTGGTTACTGCCTCTTTCATGTGAGTTGAGTTGGGTCGAGTCCTGTGATGTCAGCTCTACCCTTTGCTCAGGGTAGACCCGTCTGGAATTCAGTGTTGTCTGCTGTACTATTAACTCACTCAGGCTTCTTTTTCTTAGTTAATTGATTTAAGGAAAGGATGCTTAATAAATGTCATACACTGTCACAAAATTAAGGTGTCATTTTTTTTAATGAAACAAAATTTAAAATGTGTTTAATAAAATACAGAGTCCAGACATGTGTTCAGCGCTTCTCCATCCATCCATCATCAGTGTGGGGACTCGGTGAGGAGGGGCCGTGAGAAGAAGAGGAGCAGCTCCGGAGGGTGCTGCTCGGGACAGCCAGCTGAGGACCAGTACTGCGGGGAGCTGCCCACACAGCACGGCCACCCAGGTGAACGCTCAGCCCTGCTGCGCCTTCTTGGCCCTTAAACATGTTTCAGCATTTGATAGTGCTTTGAGAGGTCTCACCTGTTTTCTTTGTACTTATTTACAGAATTCTCTAAAATGTCTTAGGGAAAAAATTAATCACCTTGAAATTTACCATCCACCATATTTTAGGAAAGTATGCTTAACAGTAGTCAACTACTATCACAAACTTAAATTTCTAGTCTGCAAAAACTTAAATATTTTTCCTTTGCAAACACATTCTTCCTCTGCCTCTTCCTCTTCCCCATTCCCTCTCTCATATGCACACTTTTCTTCTAAGTTTTTAGGCTCAGGTTATAACAGTACTAGTATTTTTTTTCTTTTTGTGGTATTCATATTTTAAGTTTGTGATAGTACTATATGACATGTAGCTTGGGATGACAGGCCCATGGTGCTGTACCCAGCTACAGACTGAGAAGGAATCTTAGGAACTTTTCTGCCTGGGCTGGCTTTGAACTACGATGCTTCTGCTCTTAGCCTCCCAAGGAGCTAAGATGACATGCATGAGCCAACTTAGAAGTTATGTTTTCAATATGAGAAGTTGTGAAATTAAATTATAAATTAATGAGATTATTATGTGCATCTGTGAGGTGTAAATATAAAAAACTCTCCAGTATTAGGCTGGATATAGTGTTCATGCCTATAATCCCAGCTATTCAGGAGGACTGTGGGTCTGGATCAGCTCATCTCGACAAAAAGACAATGGTGATTTGTCCCTAAATCAATCCCAGGTTTGTGGAAGACATAAGTAGAAGTATTGTAGTACAGATCACCTTAGGCAAAAAAATATGAGAGCCTACCTCAACAGCAACTAAAAGCAGAAAGATGATATGTATAGTTCAAGTGGTGGAGCACCTGCCCAGCTGGGGGGGGTGGGAGGAGGAGTCTTGGGTGCACACCCTACTACCAACAAAAATGTATAAATATCCTCTCATTTGAATGAACAGGTTGCTCAGGCCATGCTTGGGGGGCCTTTAGAAACGGGGGTCATGTGGTGGCTGGCCAAGTGGACTGCTCACATCAGACGCAGGGCAGTCATGGTGGCTGGCCGAGTGGACTGCTCACATCAGACGCAGGACAGTCAGTCATGGTGGCCGAGTGCACTGCTCACATCAGACGCAGGGCAGTCATGGTGGCTGGCCGAGTGGACTGCTCACATCAGACGCAGGGCAGTCATGGTGGCTGGCCGAGTGGACTGCTCACATCAGACGCAGGGCCGTCATGGTGGCCGAGTGGACTGCTCACATCAGACGCAGGGCAGTCATGGTGGCTGGCCGAGTGGACTGCTCACATCAGACGCAGGGCAGTCATGGTGGCTGGCCGAGTGGACTGCTCACATCAGACGCAGGGCAGTCATGGTGGCTGAGTGCACTGCTCACATCAGACGCAGGGCAGTCATGGTGGCCGAGTGGACTGCTCACATGAGACGCTGGGCAGTCATGGTGGCTGAGTGCACTGCTCACATCAGACGCAGGGCAGTCATGGTGGCCGAGTGGACTGCTCACATCAGACGCAGGGCCGTCATGGTGGCCGAGTGCACTGCTCACATCAGACGCTGGGCAGTCATGGTGGCTGGCCGAGTGGACTGCTCACATCAGACGCAGGGCAGTCATGGTGGCTGGCCGAGTGGACTGCTCACATCAGACGCAGGGCCGTCATGGTGGCCGAGTGGACTGCTCACATGAGACGCAGGGCCGTCATGGTGGCCGAGTGCACTGCTCACATCAGACGCAGAGCAGTCATGGTGGCTGGCCGAGTGGACTGCTCACATCAGATGCAGGGCAGTCATGGTGGCTGGCCGAGTGGACTGCTCACATCAGACGCAGGGCAGTCATGGTGGCCGAGTGGACTGCTCACATGAGACGCAGGGCAGTCATGGTGGCCGAGTGGACTGCTCACATCAGACGCAGGGCAGTCATGGTGGCTGGCCGAGTGGACTGCTCACATCAGACGCAGGGCAGTCATGGTGGCTGGCCGAGTGGACTGCTCACATCAGACGCAGGGCAGTCATGGTGGCTGAGTGCACTGCTCACATCAGACGCAGGGCAGTCATGGTGGCCGAGTGGACTGCTCACATGAGACGCTGGGCAGTCATGGTGGCTGAGTGCACTGCTCACATCAGACGCAGGGCAGTCATGGTGGCCGAGTGGACTGCTCACATCAGACGCAGGGCCGTCATGGTGGCCGAGTGCACTGCTCACATCAGACGCTGGGCAGTCATGGTGGCTGGCCGAGTGGACTGCTCACATCAGACGCAGGGCAGTCATGGTGGCTGGCCGAGTGGACTGCTCACATCAGACGCAGGGCCGTCATGGTGGCCGAGTGGACTGCTCACATGAGACGCAGGGCCGTCATGGTGGCCGAGTGCACTGCTCACATCAGACGCAGAGCAGTCATGGTGGCTGGCCGAGTGGACTGCTCACATCAGATGCAGGGCAGTCATGGTGGCTGGCCGAGTGGACTGCTCACATCAGACGCAGGGCAGTCATGGTGGCCGAGTGGACTGCTCACATGAGACGCAGGGCAGTCATGGTGGCCGAGTGGACTGCTCACATGAGACGCAGGGCAGTCATGGTGGCCGAGTGGACTGCTCACATCAGACGCAGGGCAGTCATGGTGGCTGGCCGAGTGGACTGCTCACATCAGACGCAGGGCCGTCATGGTGGCCGAGTGCACTGCTCACATCAGACGCAGGGCCGTCATGGTGGCCGAGTGCACTGCTCACATCAGACGCAGGGCAGTCATGGTGGCCGAGTGGACTGCTCACATGAGACGCAGGGCAGTCATGGTGGCCGAGTGCACTGCTCACATCAGACGCAGGACAGTCATGGTGGCTGAGTGGACTGCTCACATCAGACGCAGGACAGTCATGGCGGCCGAGTGCACTGCTCACATCAGACGCAGGACAGTCATGGTGGCCGAGTGCACTGCTCACATCAGACGCAGGGCAGTCATGGTGGCCGAGTGGACTGCTCACATCAGACGCAGGACAGTCATGGTGGCTGGCCGAGTGGACTGCTCACATCAGACGCAGGACAGTCATGGTGGCTGGCCGAGTGGACTGCTCACATCAGACGCAGGACAGTCATGGTGGCCGAGTGGACTGCTCACATCAGACGCAGGACAGTCATGGTGGCTGAGTGGACTGCTCACATCAGACGCTGGGCAGTCATGGTGGCCGAGTGGACTGCTCACATCAGACGCAGGACAGTCATGGTGGCTGAGTGGACTGCTCACATCAGACGCTGGGCAGTCATGGTGGCCGAGTGGACTGCTCACATCAGACGCAGAGCAGTCATGGTGGCTGGCCGAGTGGACTGCTCACATCAGACGCAGGACAGTCATGGTGGCCGAGTACACTGCTCACATCAGACGCAGGACAGTCATGGCGGCTGAGTGGACTGCTCACATCAGACGCAGGGCAGTCATGGTGGCTGGCCGAGTGCACTGCTCACATCAGACGCAGGGCCGTCATGGTGGCCGAGTGCACTGCTCACATCAGACGCTGGGCAGTCATGGTGGCCGAGTGGACTGCTCACATCAGACGCAGGACAGTCATGGCGGCAGAGTGCACTGCTCACATCAGACGCAGAGCAGTCATGGTGGCCAAGTGCACTGCTCACATCAGACGCAGGACAGTCATGGTGGCTGGCCGAGTGGACTGCTCACATCAGATGCAGGACAGTCATGGCGGCCGAGTGCACTGCTCACATCAGACGCAGGACAGTCATGGTGGCTGGCCGAGTGGACTGCTCACATCAGACGCAGGACAGTCATGGCGGCCGAGTGCACTGCTCACATCAGACGCAGGACAGTCATGGTGGCTGGCCGAGTAGACTGCTCACATCAGACGCAGGGCAGTCATGGTGGCCGAGTGGACTGCTCACATCAGACGCAGAGCAGTCATGGTGGCCGAGTGGACTGCTCACATCAGACGCAGGACAGTCATGGCGGCTGGCCGAGTGCACTGCTCACATCAGACGCAGGGCAGGCGTGTGGCGGCTGGCACAAGGTATAGAGAGACTGTTCTGGGTTTTGGACTGTAGTTAAGGCCAGGGTCATTCCCGTGCTTGGCCATATCTGTGCTGCCTCACGGTTACCCTGTGTTCTGTACTTCTGTAGTGTGGGGCTAGCAGACACAATGGGAGCACACTTTGTCCATTCCAACTCACAGAACTCCTTTGTTGAAGTACTGCCTGAGCACAGCCTTGTAGAAGTCTTCCTGTCAGTTTTGTACCAGCTCTGGGTTTCACTGTATTTGCTCCTTCTCTTTGCCTACTCTGTCCTCTGCCTCTGTGTCTGCAGTGAGCCTGTGCCTGTCCTCTGTGTCTGCAGTGTGTCTGTGCTCTGTGTCTGCAGTGTGCCTGTCCTCTGTGTCTGCAGTGTGTCTGTGCTCTGTGTGTGCAGTGTGTCTGTGCTCTGTGTCTGCAGTGTGTCTGTGCTCTGTGTCTGCAGTGTGCCTGTGCTCTGTGTGTGAAGTGTGTCTGTGCTCTGTGTGTGCAGTGTGTCTGTGCTCTGTGTGTGCAGTGTGTCTGTGCTCTGTGTGTGCAGTGTGCCTGTGCTCTGTGTGTGAAGTGTGTCTGTGCTCTGTGTGTGCAGTGTGTCTGTGCTCTGTGTGTGCAGTGTGTCTGTGCTCTGTGTCTGCAGTGTGTCCGTGCTCTGTGTCTGCAGTGTGTCTGTGCTCTGTGTCTGCAGTGTGTCTGTGCTCTGTGTGTGCAGTGTGTCTGTGCTCTGTGTGTGCAGTGTGTCTGTGCTCTGTGTCTGCAGTGTGTCTGTGCTCTGTGTCTGCAGTGTGTCTGTGCTCTGTGTCTGCAGTGTGTCTGTGCTCTGTGTGTGCAGTGTGTCTGTGCTCTGTGTCTGCAGTGTGTCTGTGCTCTGTGTCTGCAGTGTGTCTGTCCTCTGTGTCTGCAGTGTGTCTGTGCTCTGTGTCTGCAGTGTGCCTGTCCTCTGTGTCTGCAGTGTGTCTGTCCTCTGTGTCTGCAGTGTGTCTGTCCTCTGTGTCTGCAGTGTGTCTGTGCTCTGTGTGTGCAGTGTGTCTGTGCTCTGTGTCTGCAGTGTGTCTGTGCTCTGTGTCTGCAGTGTGTCTGTGCTCTGTGTGTGCAGTGTGTCTGTGCTCTGTGTGTGCAGTGTGTCTGTGCTCTGTGTCTGCAGTGTGTCTGTGCTCTGTGTCTGCAGTGTGTCTGTGCTCTGTGTCTGCAGTGTGTCTGTGCTCTGTGTGTGCAGTGTGTCTGTGCTCTGTGTCTGCAGTGTGTCTGTGCTCTGTGTCTGCAGTGTGTCTGTCCTCTGTGTCTGCAGTGTGCCTGTGCTCTGTGTCTGCAGTGTGCCTGTCCTCTGTGTCTGCAGTGTGTCTGTCCTCTGTGTCTGCAGTGTGTCTGTCCTCTGTGTCTGCAGTGTGTCTGTGCTCTGTGTGTGCAGTGTGTCTGTGCTCTGTGTCTGCAGTGTGTCTGTGCTCTGTGTCTGCAGTGTGTCTGTGCTCTGTGTGTGCAGTGTGTCTGTGCTCTGTGTGTGAAGTGTGTCTGTGCTCTGTGTCTGCAGTGTGTCTGTGCTCTGTGTGTGCAGTGTGTCTGTCCTCTGTGTCTGCAGTGTGTCTGTGCTCTGTGTCTGCAGTGTGTCTGTCCTCTGTGTCTGCAGTGTGTCTGTCCTCTGTGTCTGCAGTGTGTCTGTGCTCTGTGTCTGCAGTGTGTCTGTGCTCTGTGTCTGCAGTGTGTCTGTGCTCTGTGTCTGCAGTGTGTCTGTGCTCTGTGTCTGCAGTGTGCCTGTCCTCTGTGTCTGCAGCGTGTCTGTGCTCTGTGTCTGCAGTGTGTCTGTGCTCTGTGTGTGCAGTGTGTCTGTGCTCTGTGTCTGCAGTGTGTCTGTGCTCTGTGTGTGCAGTGTGTCTGTGCTCTGTGTCTGCAGTGTGTCTGTGCTCTGTGTGTGCAGTGTGTCTGTGCTCTGTGTCTGCAGTGTGTCTGTGCTCTGTGTCTGCAGTGTGTCTGTGCTCTGTGTGTGCAGTGTGTCTGTGCTCTGTGTCTGCAGTGTGTCTGTGCTCTGTGTCTGCAGTGTGTCTGTGCTCTGTGTGTGCAGTGTGCCTGTCCTCTGTGTCTGCAGTGTGTCTGTGCTCTGTGTGTGCAGTGTGGCTGTGCTCTGTGTCTGCAGTGTGTCTGTGCTCTGTGTCTGTGCTCTGTGTCTGCAGTGTGTCTGGGCTCTGTGTCTGCAGTGTGTCTGTGCTCTGTGTGTGCAGTGTGTCTGTGCTCTGTGTCTGCAGTGTGCCTGTGCTCTGTGTCTGCAGTGTGCCTGTCCTCTGTGTCTGCAGTGTGTCTGTGCTCTGTGTCTGCAGTGTGCCTGTCCTCTGTGTCTGCAGCGTGTCTGTGCTCTGTGTCTGCAGTGTGTCTGTGCTCTGTGTCTGCAGTGTGTCTGTGCTCTGTGTCTGCAGTGTGCCTGTGCTCTGTGTCTGCAGTGTGTCTGTGCTCTGTGTCTGCAGTGTGTCTGTGCTCTGTGTCTGCAGTGTGTCTGTGCTCTGTGTCTGTGCTCTGTGTGTGCGGTGTGTCTGTGCTCTGTGTCTGCAGTGTGTCTGTGCTCTGTGTCTGCAGTGTGCCTGTGCTCTGTGTCTGCAGTGTGTCTGTGCTCTGTGTCTGCAGTGTGTCTGTGCTCTGTGTCTGCAGTGTGCCTGTCCTCTGTGTGTGCAGTGTGTCTGTGCTCTGTGTCTGCAGTGTGTCTGTGCTCTGTGTCTGCAGTGTGTCTGTGCTCTGTGTGTGCAGTGTGTCTGTGCTCTGTGTCTGCAGTGTGCCTGTCCTCTGTGTCTGCAGTGTGTCTGTGCTCTGTGTCTGCAGTGTGTCTGTGCTCTGTGTCTGCAGTGTGCCTGTGCTCTGTGTGTGCAGTGTGTCTGTGCTCTGTGTCTGCAGTGTGTCTGTGCTCTGTGTCTGCAGTGTGTCTGTGCTCTGTGTCTGGAGTGTGTCTGTGCTCTGTGTCTGCAGTGTGTCTGTGCTCTGTGTCTGCAGTGTGCCTGTCCTCTGTGTCTGCAGTCTGTCTGTGTTCTGTGTCTGCAGTGTGTCTGTCCTCTGTGTCTGCAGTGTGTCTGTGTTCTGTGTGTGCAGTGTGTCTGTGCTCTGTGTCTGCAGTGTGTCTGTGCTCTGTGTCTGCAGTGTGCCTGTCCTCTGTGTCTGCAGTGTGTCTGTGCTCTGTGTCTGCAGTGTGTCTGTGCTCTGTGTCTGCAGTGTGTCTGTGCTCTGTGTCTGCAGTGTGCCTGTGCTCTGTGTGTGCAGTGTGTCTGTGCTCTGTGTCTGCAGTGTGCCTGTGCTCTGTGTCTGTGGTGTGTCTGTGCTCTGTGTCTGCGGTGTGTCTGTGCTCTGTGTCTGCAGTGTGTCTGTGCTCTGTGTGTGCAGTGTGTCTGTGCTCTGTGTCTGCAGTGTGCCTGTGCTCTGTGTCTGCAGTGTGCCTGTGCTCTGTGTCTGCAGTGTGCCTGTGCTCTGTGTCTGCGGTGTGTCTGTGCTCTGTGTCTGCAGTGTGTCTGTGCTCTGTGTCTGCAGTGTGTCTGTGCTCTGTGTGTGCAGTGTGTCTGTGCTCTGTGTCTGCAGTGTGCCTGTGCTCTGTGTGTGCAGTGTGTCTGTGCTCTGTGTCTGCAGTGTGTCTGTGCTCTGTGTCTGCAGTGTGTCTGTACTCTGTATCCGCAGTGTGTCTGTGCTCTGTGTGTGCAGTGTGTCTGTGCTCTGTGTCTGCAGTGTGCCTGTGCTCTGTGTCTGCAGTGTGTCTGTGCTCTGTGTCTGCAGTGTGTCTGTGCTCAGTGTGTGCAGTGTGTCTGTGCTCTGTGTCTGCAGTGTGTCTGTGCTCTGTGTCTGCAGTGTGTCTGTACTGTGTATCCGCAGTGTGTCTGTGCTCTGTGTGTGCAGTGTGTCTGTCCTCTGTGTCTGCAGTGTGCCTGTGCTCTGTGTCTGCATTGTGTCTGTGCTCTGTGTCTGCAGTGTGTTTGTGCTCTGTGTCTGCAGTGTGCCTGTGCTCTGTGTCTGCAGTGTGCCTGTGCTCTGTGTCTGCGGTGTGTCTGTGCTCTGTGTGTGCAGTGTTTCTGTGCTCTGTGTCTGCAGTGTGCCTGTGCTCTGTGTCTGCGGTGTGTCTGTGCTCTCTGTGTGCAGTGTGTCTGTGCTCTGTGTCTGCAGTGTGTCTGTGCTCTGTGTGTGCAGTGTGTCTGTGCTCTGTGTCTGCAGTGTGTTTGTGCTCTGTGTCTGCAGTGTGTCTGTGCTCTGTGTCTGCAGTGTGTCTGTGCTCTGTGTCTGCAGTGTGTCTGTGCTCTGTGTGTGCAGTGTGTCTGTGCTCTGTGTCTGCAGTGTGACTGTGCTCTGTGTCTGCAGTGTGTTTGTGCTCTGTGTCTGCAGTGTGTCTGTGCTCTGTGTGTGCAGTGTGCCTGTGCTCTGTGTGTGCAGTGTGTCTGTGCTCTGTGTCTGCGGTGTGTCTGTGCTCTGTGTCTGCGGTGTGTCTGTGCTCTGTGTGTGCAGTGTGTCTGTGCTCTGTGTCTGCAGTGTGACTGTGCTCTGTGTCTGCAGTGTGTCTGTGCTCTGTGTCTGCAGTGTGTCTGTGCTCTGTGTCTGCAGTGTGTCTGTGCTCTGTGTCTGCAGTGTGTCTGTGCTCTGTGTGTGCAGTGTGTCTGTGCTCTGTGTCTGCAGTGTGTCTGTGCTCTGTGTCTGCAGTGTGTCTGTGCTCTGTGTCTGTGCTCTGTGTCTGCAGTGAGCCTGTTCCTGTCCTCTGTGTCTGCAGTGTGTCTGTGCTCTGTGTCTGCAGTGTGTCTGTGCTCTGTGTCTGCAGTGTGCCTGTGCTCTGTGTGTGAAGTGTGTCTGTGCTCTGTGTGTGCAGTGTGTCTGTGCTCTGTGTGTGCAGTGTGTCTGTGCTCTGTGTGTGCAGTGTGCCTGTGCTCTGTGTGTGAAGTGTGTCTGTGCTCTGTGTGTGCAGTGTGTCTGTGCTCTGTGTGTGCAGTGTGTCTGTGCTCTGTGTCTGCAGTGTGTCTGTGCTCTGTGTCTGCAGTGTGTCTGTGCTCTGTGTCTGCAGTGTGTCTGTGCTCTGTGTGTGCAGTGTGTCTGTGCTCTGTGTGTGCAGTGTGTCTGTGCTCTGTGTCTGCAGTGTGTCTGTGCTCTGTGTCTGCAGTGTGTCTGTGCTCTGTGTCTGCAGTGTGTCTGTGCTCTGTGTGTGCAGTGTGTCTGTGCTCTGTGTGTGCAGTGTGTCTGTGCTCTGTGTCTGCAGTGTGTCTGTCCTCTGTGTCTGCAGTGTGTCTGTGCTCTGTGTCTGCAGTGTGCCTGTCCTCTGTGTGTGCAGTGTGTCTGTGCTCTGTGTCTGCAGTGTGTCTGTGCTCTGTGTGTGCAGTGTGTCTGTGCTCTGTGTCTGCAGTGTGTCTGTGCTCTGTGTCTGCAGTGTGTCTGTGCTCTGTGTGTGCAGTGTGTCTGTGCTCTGTGTCTGCAGTGTGTCTGTGCTCTGTGTCTGCAGTGTGTCTGTGCTCTGTGTGTGCAGTGTGCCTGTCCTCTGTGTCTGCAGTGTGTCTGTGCTCTGTGTGTGCAGTGTGGCTGTGCTCTGTGTCTGCAGTGTGTCTGTGCTCTGTGTCTGTGCTCTGTGTCTGCAGTGTGTCTGGGCTCTGTGTCTGCAGTGTGTCTGTGCTCTGTGTGTGCAGTGTGTCTGTGCTCTGTGTCTGCAGTGTGCCTGTGCTCTGTGTCTGCAGTGTGCCTGTCCTCTGTGTCTGCAGTGTGTCTGTGCTCTGTGTCTGCAGTGTGCCTGTCCTCTGTGTCTGCAGCGTGTCTGTGCTCTGTGTCTGCAGTGTGTCTGTGCTCTGTGTCTGCAGTGTGTCTGTGCTCTGTGTCTGCAGTGTGTCTGTGCTCTGTGTCTGCAGTGTGTCTGTGCTCTGTGTCTGCAGTGTGTCTGTGCTCTGTGTGTGCAGTGTGTCTGTGCTCTGTGTCTGCAGTGTGTCTGTGCTCTGTGTCTGCAGTGTGTCTGTGTTCTGTGTCTGCAGTGTGTCTGTGCTCTGTGTCTGCGGTGTGCCTGTGCTCTGTGTCTGCAGTGTGTCTGTGTGCTGTGTCTGCAGTGTGTCTGTGCTCTGTGTCTGCAGTGTGTCTGTGCTCTGTGTCTGCAGTGTGTCTGTGCTCTGTGTCTGCAGTGTGCCTGTGCTCTGTGTCTGCAGTGTGTCTGTGCTCTGTGTCTGCAGTGTGTCTGTGCTCTGTGTCTGCAGTGTGTCTGTGCTCTGTGTGTGCAGTGTGTCTGTGCTCTGTGTCTGCAGTGTGTCTGTGCTCTGTGTGTGCAGTGTGTCTGTGCTCTGTGTCTGCAGTGTGCCTGTTCTCTGTGTCTGCAGTGTGTCTGTGCTCTGTGTCTGTGCTCTGTGTGTGCGGTGTGTATGTGCTCTGTGTCTGCAGTGTGTCTGTGCTCTGTGTCTGCAGTGTGCCTGTGCTCTGTGTCTGCAGTGTGTCTGTGCTCTGTGTCTGCAGTGTGTCTGTGCTCTGTGTCTGCAGTGTGTCTGTGCTCTGTGTCTGTGCTCTGTGTGTGCGGTGTGTCTGTGCTCTGTGTGTGCAGTGTGTCTGTGCTCTGTGTCTGCAGTGTGCCTGTGCTCTGTGTGTTCAGTGTGTCTGTGCTCTGTGTCTGCAGTGTGTCTGTGCTCTGTGTCTGCAGTGTGCCTGTCCTCTGTGTGTGCAGTGTGTCTGTGCTCTGTGTCTGCAGTGTGTCTGTGCTCTGTGTCTGCAGTGTGTCTGTGCTCTGTGTGTGCAGTGTGTCTGTGCTCTGTGTCTGCAGTGTGCCTGTCCTCTGTGTCTGCAGTGTGTCTGTGCTCTGTGTCTGCAGTGTGTCTGTGCTCTGTGTCTGCAGTGTGCCTGTGCTCTGTGTGTGCAGTGTGTCTGTGCTCTGTGTCTGCAGTGTGTCTGTGCTCTGTGTCTGCAGTGTGTCTGTGCTCTTTGTCTGCAGTGTGTCTGTGCTCTGTGTCTGCAGTGTGTCTGTGCTCTGTGTCTGCAGTGTGTCTGTGCTCTGTGTCTGCAGTGTGTCTGTGCTCTGTGTCTGCGGTGTGCCTGTGCTCTGTGTCTGCGGTGTGCCTGTGCTCTGTGTCTGCGGTGTGTCTGTGCTCTGTGTCTGCGGTGTGTCTGTGCTCTGTGTCTGCGGTGTGTCTGTGCTCTGTGTGTGCAGTGTGTCTGTGCTCTGTGTCTGCAGTGTGTCTGTGCTCTGTGTCTGCAGTGTGCCTGTGCTCTGTGTCTGCAGTGTGCCTGTGCTCTGTGTCTGCGGTGTGTCTGTGCTCTGTGTCTGCAGTGTGTCTGTGCTCTGTGTCTGCAGTGTGTCTGTGCTCTGTGTGTGCAGTGTGTCTGTGCTCTGTGTCTGCAGTGTGCCTGTGCTCTGTGTGTGCAGTGTGTCTGTGCTCTGTGTCTGCAGTGTGTCTGTGCTCTGTGTCTGCAGTGTGTCTGTACTCTGTATCCGCAGTGTGTCTGTGCTCTGTGTGTGCAGTGTGTCTGTGCTCTGTGTCTGCAGTGTGTCTGTGCTCTGTGTCTGCAGTGTGTCTGTGCTCTGTGTGTGCAGTGTGTCTGTGCTCTGTGTCTGCAGTGTGTCTGTGCTCTGTGTCTGCAGTGTGTCTGTGTTCTGTGTCTGCAGTGTGTCTGTGCTCTGTGTCTGCGGTGTGCCTGTGCTCTGTGTCTGCAGTGTGTCTGTGTGCTGTGTCTGCAGTGTGTCTGTGCTCTGTGTCTGCAGTGTGTCTGTGCTCTGTGTCTGCAGTGTGTCTGTGCTCTGTGTCTGCAGTGTGCCTGTGCTCTGTGTCTGCAGTGTGTCTGTGCTCTGTGTCTGCAGTGTGTCTGTGCTCTGTGTCTGCAGTGTGTCTGTGCTCTGTGTGTGCAGTGTGTCTGTGCTCTGTGTCTGCAGTGTGTCTGTGCTCTGTGTGTGCAGTGTGTCTGTGCTCTGTGTCTGCAGTGTGCCTGTCCTCTGTGTCTGCAGTGTGTCTGTGCTCTGTGTCTGTGCTCTGTGTGTGCGGTGTGTATGTGCTCTGTGTCTGCAGTGTGTCTGTGCTCTGTGTCTGCAGTGTGCCTGTGCTCTGTGTCTGCAGTGTGTCTGTGCTCTGTGTCTGCAGTGTGTCTGTGCTCTGTGTCTGCAGTGTGTCTGTGCTCTGTGTCTGTGCTCTGTGTGTGCGGTGTGTCTGTGCTCTGTGTGTGCAGTGTGTCTGTGCTCTGTGTCTGCAGTGTGCCTGTGCTCTGTGTGTTCAGTGTGTCTGTGCTCTGTGTCTGCAGTGTGTCTGTGCTCTGTGTCTGCAGTGTGCCTGTCCTCTGTGTGTGCAGTGTGTCTGTGCTCTGTGTCTGCAGTGTGTCTGTGCTCTGTGTCTGCAGTGTGTCTGTGCTCTGTGTCTGCGGTGTGCCTGTGCTCTGTGTCTGCGGTGTGCCTGTGCTCTGTGTCTGCGGTGTGTCTGTGCTCTGTGTCTGCGGTGTGTCTGTGCTCTGTGTCTGCGGTGTGTCTGTGCTCTGTGTGTGCAGTGTGTCTGTGCTCTGTGTCTGCAGTGTGTCTGTGCTCTGTGTCTGCAGTGTGCCTGTGCTCTGTGTCTGCAGTGTGCCTGTGCTCTGTGTCTGCGGTGTGTCTGTGCTCTGTGTCTGCAGTGTGTCTGTGCTCTGTGTCTGCAGTGTGTCTGTGCTCTGTGTGTGCAGTGTGTCTGTGCTCTGTGTCTGCAGTGTGCCTGTGCTCTGTGTGTGCAGTGTGTCTGTGCTCTGTGTCTGCAGTGTGTCTGTGCTCTGTGTCTGCAGTGTGTCTGTACTCTGTATCCGCAGTGTGTCTGTGCTCTGTGTGTGCAGTGTGTCTGTGCTCTGTGTCTGCAGTGTGTCTGTGCTCTGTGTCTGCAGTGTGTCTGTGCTCTGTGTCTGCAGTGTGTCTGTGCTCTGTGTCTGCAGTGTGTTTGTGCTCTGTGTCTGCAGTGTGCCTGTGCTCTGTGTCTGCAGTGTGTCTGTGCTCTGTGTCTGAGGTGTGTCTGTGCTCTGTGTGTGCAGTGTGCCTGTGCTCTGTGTCTGCAGTGTGCCTGTGCTCTGTGTCTGCAGTGTGCCTGTGCTCTGTGTCTGCGGTGTGTCTGTGCTCTGTGTGTGCAGTGTGTCTGTGCTCTGTGTCTGCAGTGTGTTTGTGCTCTGTGTCTGCAGTGTGTCTGTGCTCTGTGTCTGCAGTGTGTCTGTGCTCTGTGTCTGCGGTGTGTCTGTGCTCTGTGTCTGCGGTGTGTCTGTGCTCTGTGTCTGCGGTGTGTCTGTGCTCTGTGTCTGCAGTGTGTCTGTCCTCTGTGTCTGCAGTGTGTCTGTGCTCTGTGTCTGCAGTGTGTCTGTCCTCTGTGTCTGCAGTGTGTCTGTCCTCTGTGTCTGCAGTGTGTCTGTCCTCTGTGTCTGCAGTGTGCCTGTGCTCTGTGTCTGTAGTGTGTCTGTGCTCTGTGTCTGCAGTGTGCCTGTGCTCTGTGTGTGCAGTGTGTCTGTGCTCTGTGTCTGCAGTGTGCCTGTGCTCTGTGTCTGCAGTGTGTCTGTGCTCTGTGTCTGCAGTGTGTCTGTGTTCTGTGTCTGCAGTGTGTCTGTGCTCTGTGTGTGCAGTGTGTCTGTGCTCTGTGTCTGCAGTGTGCCTGTGCTCTGTGTGTGCAGTGTGTCTGTGCTCTGTGTCTGCAGTGTGTCTGTCCTCTGTGTGTGCAGTGTGTCGGTGCTCTGTGTCTGCAGTGTGCCTGTGCTCTGTGTCTGCAGTGTGTCTGTGCTCTGTGTCTGCAGTGTGTCTGTGCTCTGTCTGCAGTGTGTCTGTGCTCTGTGTGTGCAGTGTGCCTGTGCTCTGTGTGTGCAGTGTGTCTGTGCTCTGTGTCTGGAGTGTGTCTGTGCTCTGTGTCTGCAGTGTGTCTGTGCTCTGTGTCTGCAGTGTGTCTGTGCTCTGTGTCTGGAGTGTGTCTGTGCTCTGTGTCTGCAGTGTGTCTGTGCTCTGTGTCTGCAGTGTGCCTGTCCTCTGTGTCTGCAGTCTGTCTGTGTTCTGTGTCTTCAGTGTGTCTGTCCTCTGTGTCTGCAGTGTGTCTGTGTTCTGTGTGTGCAGTGTGTCTGTGCTCTGTGTCTGCAGTGTGTCTGTGCTCTGTGTCTGCAGTGTGCCTGTCCTCTGTGTCTGCAGTGTGTCTGTGCTCTGTGTCTGCAGTGTGTCTGTGCTCTGTGTCTGCAGTGTGTCTGTGCTCTGTGTGTGCAGTGTGTCTGTGCTCTGTGTCTGCAGTGTGCCTGTGCTCTGTGTCTGCAGTGTGCCTGTGTCTGTGTCTGCAGTGTGCCTATGCTCTGTGTCTGCGGTGTGTCTGTGCTCTGTGTCTGCAGTGTGTCTGTGCTCTGTGTCTGCAGTGTGTCTGTGCTCTGTGTGTGCAGTGTGTCTGTGCTCTGTGTCTGCAGTGTGCCTGTGCTCTGTGTGTGCAGTGTGTCTGTGCTCTGTGTCTGCAGTGTGTCTGTGCTCTGTGTCTGCAGTGTGTCTGTACTCTGTATCCGCAGTGTGTCTGTGCTCTGTGTGTGCAGTGTGTCTGTGCTCTGTGTCTGCAGTGTGCCTGTGCTCTGTGTCTGCAGTGTGTCTGTGCTCTGTGTCTGCAGTGTGTCTGTGCTCAGTGTGTGCAGTGTGTCTGTGCTCTGTGTCTGCAGTGTGTCTGTGCTCTGTGTCTGCAGTGTGTCTGTACTGTGTATCCGCAGTGTGTCTGTGCTCTGTGTGTGCAGTGTGTCTGTCCTCTGTGTCTGCAGTGTGCCTGAGCTCTGTGTCTGCATTGTGTCTGTGCTCTGTGTCTGCAGTGTGTTTGTGCTCTGTGTCTGCAGTGTGCCTGTGCTCTGTGTCTGCAGTGTTGCTGTGCTCTGTGTCTGCGGTGTGTCTGTGCTCTGTGTGTGCAGTGTTTCTGTGCTCTGTGTCTGCAGTGTGCCTGTGCTCTGTGTCTGCGGTGTGTCTGTGCTCTCTGTGTGCAGTGTGTCTGTGCTCTGTGTCTGCAGTGTGTCTGTGCTCTGTGTGTGCAGTGTGTCTGTGCTCTGTGTCTGCAGTGTGTTTGTGCTCTGTGTCTGCAGTGTGTCTGTGCTCTGTGTCTGCAGTGTGTCTGTGCTCTGTGTCTGCAGTGTGTCTGTGCTCTGTGTGTGCAGTGTGTCTGTGCTCTGTGTCGGCAGTGTGACTGTGCTCTGTGTCTGCAGTGTGTTTGTGCTCTGTGTCTGCAGTGTGTCTGTGCTCTGTGTGTGCAGTGTGCCTGTGCTCTGTGTGTGCAGTGTGTCTGTGCTCTGTGTCTGCGGTGTGTCTGTGCTCTGTGTCTGCGGTGTGTCTGTGCTCTGTGTGTGCAGTGTGTCTGTGCTCTGTGTCTGCAGTGTGACTGTGCTCTGTGTCTGCAGTGTGTCTGTGCTCTGTGTCTGCAGTGTGCCTGTCCTCTGTGTCTGCAGTGTGTCTGTGCTCTGTGTCTGCAGTGTGTCTGTGCTGTGTGTGCAGTGTGTCTGTGCTCTGTGTCTGCAGTGTGTCTGTGCTCTGTGTCTGCAGTGTGTCTGTGCTCTGTGTCTGCAGTGTGTCTGTGCTCTGTGTCTGTGCTCTGTGTCTGTGCTCTGTGTCTGCAGTGTGTCTGTGCTCTGTGTCTGCAGTGTGTCTGTGCTCTGTGTCTGCAGTGTGTCTGTGCTCTGTGTCTGTGCTCTGTGTCTGTGCTCTGTGTCTGCAGTGTGTCTGTGCTCTGTGTCTGCAGTGTGTCTGTGCTCTGTGTCTGCAGTGTGTCTGTGCTCTGTGTCTGTGCTCTGTGTCTGCGGTGTGTCTGTGCTCTGTGTGTGCAGTGTGTCTGTGCTCTGTGTCTGCAGTGTGTCTGTGCTCTGTGTCTGCAGTGTGCCTGTGCTCTGTGTCTGCAGTGTGCCTGTGCTCTGTGTCTGCGGTGTGTCTGTGCTCTGTGTCTGCAGTGTGTCTGTGCTCTGTGTCTGCAGTGTGTCTGTGCTCTGTGTGTGCAGTGTGTCTGTGCTCTGTGTCTGCAGTGTGCCTGTGCTCTGTGTGTGCAGTGTGTCTGTGCTCTGTGTCTGCAGTGTGTCTGTGCTCTGTGTCTGCAGTGTGTCTGTACTCTGTATCCGCAGTGTGTCTGTGCTCTGTGTGTGCAGTGTGTCTGTGCTCTGTGTCTGCAGTGTGTCTGTGCTCTGTGTCTGCAGTGTGTCTGTGCTCTGTGTCTGCAGTGTGTCTGTGCTCTGTGTCTGCAGTGTGTTTGTGCTCTGTGTCTGCAGTGTGCCTGTGCTCTGTGTCTGCAGTGTGTCTGTGCTCTGTGTCTGAGGTGTGTCTGTGCTCTGTGTGTGCAGTGTGCCTGTGCTCTGTGTCTGCAGTGTGCCTGTGCTCTGTGTCTGCAGTGTGCCTGTGCTCTGTGTCTGCGGTGTGTCTGTGCTCTGTGTGTGCAGTGTGTCTGTGCTCTGTGTCTGCAGTGTGTTTGTGCTCTGTGTCTGCAGTGTGTCTGTGCTCTGTGTCTGCAGTGTGTCTGTGCTCTGTGTCTGCGGTGTGTCTGTGCTCTGTGTCTGCGGTGTGTCTGTGCTCTGTGTCTGCGGTGTGTCTGTGCTCTGTGTCTGCAGTGTGTCTGTCCTCTGTGTCTGCAGTGTGTCTGTGCTCTGTGTCTGCAGTGTGTCTGTCCTCTGTGTCTGCAGTGTGTCTGTCCTCTGTGTCTGCAGTGTGTCTGTCCTCTGTGTCTGCAGTGTGCCTGTGCTCTGTGTCTGTAGTGTGTCTGTGCTCTGTGTCTGCAGTGTGCCTGTGCTCTGTGTGTGCAGTGTGTCTGTGCTCTGTGTCTGCAGTGTGCCTGTGCTCTGTGTCTGCAGTGTGTCTGTGCTCTGTGTCTGCAGTGTGTCTGTGTTCTGTGTCTGCAGTGTGTCTGTGCTCTGTGTGTGCAGTGTGTCTGTGCTCTGTGTCTGCAGTGTGCCTGTGCTCTGTGTGTGCAGTGTGTCTGTGCTCTGTGTCTGCAGTGTGTCTGTCCTCTGTGTGTGCAGTGTGTCGGTGCTCTGTGTCTGCAGTGTGCCTGTGCTCTGTGTCTGCAGTGTGTCTGTGCTCTGTGTCTGCAGTGTGTCTGTGCTCTGTCTGCAGTGTGTCTGTGCTCTGTGTGTGCAGTGTGCCTGTGCTCTGTGTGTGCAGTGTGTCTGTGCTCTGTGTCTGGAGTGTGTCTGTGCTCTGTGTCTGCAGTGTGTCTGTGCTCTGTGTCTGCAGTGTGTCTGTGCTCTGTGTCTGGAGTGTGTCTGTGCTCTGTGTCTGCAGTGTGTCTGTGCTCTGTGTCTGCAGTGTGCCTGTCCTCTGTGTCTGCAGTCTGTCTGTGTTCTGTGTCTTCAGTGTGTCTGTCCTCTGTGTCTGCAGTGTGTCTGTGTTCTGTGTGTGCAGTGTGTCTGTGCTCTGTGTCTGCAGTGTGTCTGTGCTCTGTGTCTGCAGTGTGCCTGTCCTCTGTGTCTGCAGTGTGTCTGTGCTCTGTGTCTGCAGTGTGTCTGTGCTCTGTGTCTGCAGTGTGTCTGTGCTCTGTGTGTGCAGTGTGTCTGTGCTCTGTGTCTGCAGTGTGCCTGTGCTCTGTGTCTGCAGTGTGCCTGTGTCTGTGTCTGCAGTGTGCCTATGCTCTGTGTCTGCGGTGTGTCTGTGCTCTGTGTCTGCAGTGTGTCTGTGCTCTGTGTCTGCAGTGTGTCTGTGCTCTGTGTGTGCAGTGTGTCTGTGCTCTGTGTCTGCAGTGTGCCTGTGCTCTGTGTGTGCAGTGTGTCTGTGCTCTGTGTCTGCAGTGTGTCTGTGCTCTGTGTCTGCAGTGTGTCTGTACTCTGTATCCGCAGTGTGTCTGTGCTCTGTGTGTGCAGTGTGTCTGTGCTCTGTGTCTGCAGTGTGCCTGTGCTCTGTGTCTGCAGTGTGTCTGTGCTCTGTGTCTGCAGTGTGTCTGTGCTCAGTGTGTGCAGTGTGTCTGTGCTCTGTGTCTGCAGTGTGTCTGTGCTCTGTGTCTGCAGTGTGTCTGTACTGTGTATCCGCAGTGTGTCTGTGCTCTGTGTGTGCAGTGTGTCTGTCCTCTGTGTCTGCAGTGTGCCTGAGCTCTGTGTCTGCATTGTGTCTGTGCTCTGTGTCTGCAGTGTGTTTGTGCTCTGTGTCTGCAGTGTGCCTGTGCTCTGTGTCTGCAGTGTTGCTGTGCTCTGTGTCTGCGGTGTGTCTGTGCTCTGTGTGTGCAGTGTTTCTGTGCTCTGTGTCTGCAGTGTGCCTGTGCTCTGTGTCTGCGGTGTGTCTGTGCTCTCTGTGTGCAGTGTGTCTGTGCTCTGTGTCTGCAGTGTGTCTGTGCTCTGTGTGTGCAGTGTGTCTGTGCTCTGTGTCTGCAGTGTGTTTGTGCTCTGTGTCTGCAGTGTGTCTGTGCTCTGTGTCTGCAGTGTGTCTGTGCTCTGTGTCTGCAGTGTGTCTGTGCTCTGTGTGTGCAGTGTGTCTGTGCTCTGTGTCGGCAGTGTGACTGTGCTCTGTGTCTGCAGTGTGTTTGTGCTCTGTGTCTGCAGTGTGTCTGTGCTCTGTGTGTGCAGTGTGCCTGTGCTCTGTGTGTGCAGTGTGTCTGTGCTCTGTGTCTGCGGTGTGTCTGTGCTCTGTGTCTGCGGTGTGTCTGTGCTCTGTGTGTGCAGTGTGTCTGTGCTCTGTGTCTGCAGTGTGACTGTGCTCTGTGTCTGCAGTGTGTCTGTGCTCTGTGTCTGCAGTGTGCCTGTCCTCTGTGTCTGCAGTGTGTCTGTGCTCTGTGTCTGCAGTGTGTCTGTGCTGTGTGTGCAGTGTGTCTGTGCTCTGTGTCTGCAGTGTGTCTGTGCTCTGTGTCTGCAGTGTGTCTGTGCTCTGTGTCTGCAGTGTGTCTGTGCTCTGTGTCTGTGCTCTGTGTCTGTGCTCTGTGTCTGCAGTGTGTCTGTGCTCTGTGTCTGCAGTGTGTCTGTGCTCTGTGTCTGCAGTGTGTCTGTGCTCTGTGTCTGTGCTCTGTGTCTGCAGTGTGTCTGTGCTCTGTGTGTGCAGTGTGTCTGTGCTCTGTGTGTGCAGTGTGTCTGTGCTCTGTGTCTGCAGTGTGTCTGCTCTGTGTCTGCAGTGTGTCTGTGCTCTGTGTGTGCAGTGTGTCTGTGCTCTGTGTCTGCAGTGTGTCTGTGCTCTGTGTCTGCAGTGTGTCTGTGCTCTGTGTCTGCAGTGTGTCTGTGCTCTGTGTCTGCAGTGTGTCTGTGCTCTGTGTGTGCAGTGTGTCTGTGCTCTGTGTCTGCGGTGTGTCTGTGCTCTGTGTCTGCGGTGTGTCTGTGCTCTGTGTCTGCAGTGTGTCTGTGCTCTGTGTCTGCAGTGTGTCTGTGCTCTGTGTGTGCAGTGTGTCTGTGCTCTGTGTCTGCATTGTGCCTGCCCTCTGTGTCTGCAGTGTGTCTGTGTTCTGTGTCTGCAGTGTGTCTCTCCTCTGTGTCTGCGGTGTGCCTGTGCTCTGTGTCTGCAGTGTGTCTGTGTGCTGTGTCTGCAGTGTGTCTGTGCTCTGTGTCTGCAGTGTGTCTGTGCTCTGTGTCTGCAGTGTGTCTGTGCTCTGTGTTTGCAGTGTGCCTGTCCTCTGTGTCTGCAGTGTGTCTTTGCTCTGTGTCTGCAGTGTGTCTGTGCTCTGTGTCTGCAGTGTGTCTGTGCTCTGTGTGTGCAGTGTGTCTGTGCTCTGTGTCTGCAGTGTGTCTGTGCTCTGTGTGTGCAGTGTGTCTGTGCTCTGTCTCTGCAGTGTGCCTGTCCTCTGTGTCTGCAGTGTGTCTGTGCTCTGTGTCTGTGCTCTGTGTGTGTGGTGTGTCTGTGCTCTGTGTCTGCAGTGTGTCTGTGCTCTGTGTCTGCGGTGTGTCTGTGCTCTGTGTCTGCAGTGTGTCTGTGCTCTGTGTCTGCAGTGTGTCTGTGCTCTGTGTGTGCAGTGTGTCTGTGCTCTGTGTCTGCATTGTGCCTGCCCTCTGTGTCTGCAGTGTGTCTGTGTTCTGTGTCTGCAGTGTGTCTCTCCTCTGTGTCTGCGGTGTGCCTGTGCTCTGTGTCTGCAGTGTGTCTGTGTGCTGTGTCTGCAGTGTGTCTGTGCTCTGTGTCTGCAGTGTGTCTGTGCTCTGTGTCTGCAGTGTGTCTGTGCTCTGTGTTTGCAGTGTGCCTGTCCTCTGTGTCTGCAGTGTGTCTTTGCTCTGTGTCTGCAGTGTGTCTGTGCTCTGTGTCTGCAGTGTGTCTGTGCTCTGTGTGTGCAGTGTGTCTGTGCTCTGTGTCTGCAGTGTGTCTGTGCTCTGTGTGTGCAGTGTGTCTGTGCTCTGTCTCTGCAGTGTGCCTGTCCTCTGTGTCTGCAGTGTGTCTGTGCTCTGTGTCTGTGCTCTGTGTGTGTGGTGTGTCTGTGCTCTGTGTCTGCAGTGTGTCTGTGCTCTGTGTCTGCAGTGTGCCTGTGCTCTGTGTCTGCAGTGTGTCTGTGCTCTGTGTCTGCAGTGTGTCTGTGCTCTGTGTCTGCAGTGTGTCTGTGCTCTGTGTCTGTGCTCTGTGTCTGCAGTGTGTCTGTGCTCTGTGTCTGCAGTGTGTCTGTGCTCTGTGTCTGCAGTGTGTCTGTGCTCTGTGTGTGCAGTGTGTCTGTGCTCTGTGTCTGCAGTGTGTCTGTGCTCTGTGTCTGCAGTGTGTCTGTGCTCTGTGTCTGCAGTGTGCCTGTCCTCTGTGTGTGCAGTGTGTCTGTGCTCTGTGTCTGAAGTGTGTCTGTGCTCTGTGTCTGCAGTGTGTCTGTACTCTGTGTGTGCAGTGTGTCTGTGCTCTGTGTCTGCAGTGTGCCTGTCCTCTGTGTCTGCAGTGTGTCTGTGCTCTGTGTCTGCAGTGTGTCTGTGCTCTGTGTCTGCAGTGTGCCTGTGCTCTGTGTGTGCAGTGTGTCTGTGCTCTGTGTCTGCAGTGTGTCTGTGCTCTGTGTCTGCAGTGTGTCTGTGCTCTGTGTCTGCAATGTGTCTGTGCTCTGTGTCTGCAGTGTGTCTGTGCTCTGTGTCTGCAATGTGTCTGTGCTCTGTGTCTGCAGTGTGCCTGTGCTCTGTGTCTGCAGTGTGCCTGTGCTCTGTGTCTGCGGTGTGTCTGTGCTCTGTGTCTGCAGTGTGTCTGTGCTCTGTGTCTGCGGTGTGTCTGTGCTCTGTGTGTGCAGTGTGTCTGTGCTCTGTGTCTGCAGTGTGTCTGTGCTCTGTGTCTGCAGTGTGCCTGTGCTCTGTGTCTGCAGTGTGCCTGTGCTCTGTGTCTGCGGTGTGTCTGTGCTCTGTGTCTGCAGTGTGTCTGTGCTCTGTGTCTGCAGTGTGTCTGTGCTCTGTGTGTGCAGTGTGTCTGTGCTCTGTGTCTGCAGTGTGCCTGTGCTCTGTGTCTGCAGTGTGTCTGTGCTCTGTGTCTGCAGTGTGCCTGTGCTCTGTGTCTGCGGTGTGTCTGTGCTCTGTGTCTGCAGTGTGTCTGTGCTCTGTGTCTGCAGTGTGTCTGTGCTCTGTGTGTGCAGTGTGTCTGTGCTCTGTGTCTGCGGTGTGTCTGTGGTCTGTGTCTGCGGTGTGTCTGTGCTCTGTGTCTGCAGTATGTCTGTGCTCTGTGTCTGCTGTGTGTCTGTGCTCTGTGTGTGCAGTGTGTCTGTGCTCTGTGTCTGCAGTGTGTCTGTGCTCTGTGTCTGCAGTGTGTCTGTACTCTGTATCCGCAGTGTGTCTGTGCTCTGTGTGTGCAGTGTGTCTGTGCTCTGTGTCTGCAGTGTGTCTGTGCTCTGTGTCTGCAGTGTGTCTGTGCTCTGTGTCTGCAGTGTGTTTGTGCTCTGTGTCTGCAGTGTGCCTGTGCTCTGTGTCTGCAGTGTGTCTGTGCTCTGTGTCTGAGGTGTGTCTGTGCTCTGTGTGTGCAGTGTGTCTGTGCTCTGTGTCTGCAGTGTGCCTGTGCTCTGTGTCTGCAGTGTGCCTGTGCTCTGTGTCTGCGGTGTGTCTGTGCTCTGTGTGTGCAGTGTGTCTGTGCTCTGTGTCTGCAGTGTGTCTGTGCTCTGTGTCTGCAGTGTGTCTGTGCTCTGTGTCTGCAGTGTGTCTGTGCTCTGTGTCTGCGGTGTGTCTGTGCTCTGTGTGTGCAGTGTGTCTGTGCTCTGTGTCTGCAGTGTGTCTGTGCTCTGTGTCTGCAGTGTGTCTGTGCTCTGTGTCTGCAGTGTGTCTGTCCTCTGTGTCTGCAGTGTGTCTGTGCTCTGTGTCTGCAGTGTGTCTGTCCTCTGTGTCTGCAGTGTGTCTGTCCTCTGTGTCTGCAGTGTGTCTGTCCTCTGTGTCTGCAGTGTGCCTGTGCTCTGTGTCTGTAGTGTGTCTGTGCTCTGTGTATGCAGTGTGCCTGTCCTCTGTGTCTGCGGTGTGTCTGTGCTCTGTGTCTGCAGTGTGTCTGTGCTCTGTGTCTGCAGTGTGTCTGTGCTCTGTGTCTGCAGTGTGTCTGTGCTCTGTGTCTGCAGTGTGTCTGTGCTCTGTGTCTGCAGTGTGTCTGTGCTCTGTGTCTGCAGTGTGCCTGTGCTCTGTGTTTGCAGTGTGTCTGTGCTCTGTGTCTGCAGTGTGTCTGTGTTCTGTGTCTGCAGTGTGTCTGTGCTCTGTGTGTGCAGTGTGTCTGTGCTCTGTGTCTGCAGTGTGCCTGTGCTCTGTGTGTGCAGTGTGTCTGTGCTCTGTGTCTGCAGTGTGTCTGTCCTCTGTGTGTGCAGTGTGTCGGTGCTCTGTGTCTGCAGTGTGCCTGTGCTCTGTGTCTGCAGTGTGTCTGTGCTCTGTGTCTGCGGTGTGTCTGTGCTCTGTGTGTGCGGTGTGTCTGTGTTCTGTGTCTGCAGTGTGTCTGTGCTCTGTGTCTGCAGTGTGTCTGTGCTCTGTGTCTGCAGGGTGCCTGTCCTCTGTGTCTGCCGTGTGTCTGTGCTCTGTGTCTGCAGTGTGTCTGTGCTCTGTGTCTGCAGTGTGTCTGTGCTCTGTGTCTGCAGTGTGTATGTGCTCTGTGTCTGCAGTGTGTCTGTGCTCTGTGTCTGCAGTGTGTCTGTGCTCTGTGTCTGCAGTGTGCCTGTGCTCTGTGTGTGCAGTGTGTCTGTGCTCTGTGTCTGCAGTGTGCCTGTGCTCTGTGTCTGCGGTGTGTCTGTGCTCTGTGTCTGCGGTGTGTCTGTGCTCTGTGTCTGCAGTGTGTCTGTGCTCTGTGTGTGCAGTGTGTCTGTGCTCTGTGTCTGCAGTGTGCCTGTGCTCTGTGTCTGCAGTGTGCCTGTGCTCTGTGTCTGCAGTGTGCCTGTGCTCTGTGTCTGCGGTGTGTCTGTGCTCTGTGTCTGCAGTGTGTCTGTGCTCTGTGTCTGCAGTGTGTCTGTGCTCTGTGTCTGCAGTGTGTCTGTGCTCTGTGTCTGCAGTGTGCCTGTGCTCTGTGTGTGCAGTGTGTCTGTGCTCTGTGTCTGCATTGTGTCTGTGCTCTGTGTCTGCAGTGTGTCTGTACTCTGTATCCGCAGTGTGTCTGTGCTCTGTGTGTGCAGTGTGCCTGTGCTCTGTGTCTGCAGTGTGCCTGTGCTCTGTGTCTGCAGTGTGTCTCTGCTCTGTGTCTGCAGTGTGTCTGTGCTCTGTGTGTGCAGTGTGTCTGTGCTCTGTGTCTGCAGTGTGTCTGTGCAATGTGTCTGCAGTGTGTCTGTACTCTGTATCCGCAGTGTGTCTGTGCTCTGTGTGTGCAGTGTGTCTGTCCTCTGTGTCTGCAGTGTGCCTGTGCTCTGTGTCTGCAGTGTGTCTGTGCTCTGTGTCTGCAGTGTGTCTCTGCTGTGTGTGCAGTGTGTCTGTGCTCTGTGTCTGCAGTGTGTCTGTGCTCTGTGTCTGCAGTGTGTCTGTGCTCTGTGTGTGCAGTGTGTCTGTGCTCTGTGTCTGTGCTCTGTGTCTGCAGTGTGTCTGTGCTCTGTGTGTGCAGTGTGTCTGTGCTCTGTGTCTGCAGTGTGTCTGTGCTCTGTGTTTGTGCTCTGTGTCTGCAGTGTGTCTGTGCTCTGTGTCTGCAGTGTGTCTGTGCTCTGTGTGTGCAGTGTGTCTGTGCTCCGTGTGTGCAGTGTGTCTGTGCTCTGTGTCTGCAGTGTGTCTGTGCTCTGTGTCTGCAGTGTGTCTGTGCTCTGTGTCTGCAGTGTGTCTGTGCTCTGTGTCTGCAGTGTGTCTGTGCTCTGTGTGTGCAGTGTGTCTGTGCTCTGTGTCTGCGGTGTGTCTGTGCTCTGTGTCTGCGGTGTGTCTGTGCTCTGTGTCTGCGGTGTGTCTGTGCTCTGTGTCTGCGGTGTGTCTGTGCTCTGTGTCTGCAGTGTGTCTGTGCTCTGTGTGTGCAGTGTGTCTGTGCTCTGGGTGTGCAGTGTGTCTGTGCTCTGTGTGTGCAGTGTGTCTGTGCTGTGTCTGCAGTGTGTCTGCTGTGTCTGCAGTGTGTCTGTGCTCTGTGTCTGCAGTGTGTCTGTGCTCTGTGTCTGCAGTGTGTCTGTCCTCTGTGTCTGCAGTGTGTCTGTGCTCTGTGTGTGCAGTGTGTCTGTGCTCTGTGTCTGCAGTGTGTCTGTGCTCTGTGTCTGCAGTGTGTCTGTGCTCTGTGTCTGCAGTGTGTCTGTGCTCTGTGTGTGCAGTGTGCCTGTGCTCTGTATCTGCGGTGTGTCTGTGCTGTGTCTGCAGTGTGTCTGTGCTCTGTGTCTGCAGTGTGCCTGTGCTCTGTGTCTGCAGTGTGTCTGTCCTCTGTGTCTGCAGTCTGTCTGTGCTCTGTGTCTGCGGTGTGTCTGTGCTCTGTCTGCAGTGTGTCTGTGCTCTTTGTCTGCAGTGTGCCTGTGCTCTGTGTCTGCGGTGTGTCTATGCTCTGTGTCTGCGGTGTGTCTGTGCTCTGTGTGTGCAGTGTGTCTGTGCTCTGTGTCTGCAGTGTGTCTGTGCTCTCTGTCTGCGGTGTGTCTGTGCTCTGTGTCTGCAGTGTGTCTGTGCTCTGTGTCTGCAGTGTGTCTGTGCTCTGTGTCTGCAGTGTGTCTGTCCTATGTGTCTGCAGTGTGCCTGTGCTCTGTGTCTGCGTTGTGCCTGTGCTCTGTGTCTGCAGTGTGTCTGTGCTCTGTGTCTGCGGTGTGCCTGTGCTCTGTGTCTGCAGTGTGTCTGTCCTCTGTGTCTGCAGTGTGTCTGTGCTGTGTCTGCAGTGTGTCTGTGCTCTGTGTCTGCAGTGTGTCTGTGCTCTGTGTCTGCAGTGTGTCTGTGCTCTGTGTCTGCAGTGTGCCTGTGCTCTGTGTGTGCAGTGTGCCTGTGCTCTGTGTGTGCAGTGTGTCTGTGCTCTGTGTCTGCAGTGTGTCTGTGCTCTGTGTCTGCAGGGTGTCTGTGCTCTGTGTCTGCAGTGTGTCTGTGCTCTGTGTCTGCAGTGTGTCTGTGCTCTGTGTGTGCAGTGTGTCTGTGCTCTGTGTGTGCAGTGTGTCTGTGCTCTGTGTGTGCAGTGTGTCTGTGCTCTGTGTCTGCAGTGTGTCTGTGCTCTGTGTGTGCAGTGTGTCTGTGCTCTGTCTGCAGTGTGTCTGTGCTCTCTGTCTGCAGTGTGTCTGTGCTCTGTGTCTGCAGTGTGTCTGTGCTCTGTGTGTGCAGTGTGTCTGTGCTCTGTGTGTGCAGTGTGTCTGTGCTCTGTGTCTGCAGTGTGTCTGTGCTCTGTGTCTGCAGTGTGTCTGTGCTGTGTCTGCAGTGTGTCTGTGCTCTGTGTCTGCAGTGTGTCTGTGCTCTGTGTGTGCAGTGTGTCTGTGCTCTGTGTCTGGGGTGTGTCTGTGCTCTGTGTCTGCGGTGTGTCTGTGCTCTGTGTCTGCAGTGTGTCTGTGCTCTGTGTCTGCAGTGTGTCTGTGCTCTGTGTGTGCAGTGTGTCTGTGCTCTCTGTGTGCAGTGTGTCTGTGCTCTGTGTCTGCAGTGTGTCTGTGCTCTGTGTCTGCAGTGTGTCTGTGCTCTGTGTGTGCAGTGTGTCTGTGCTCTGTGTCTGCGGTGTGTCTGTGCTGTGTCTGCAGTGTGTCTGTGCTCTGTGTCTGCAGTGTGCCTGTGCTCTGTGTCTGCAGTGTGTCTGTGCTCTGTGTCTGCAGTCTGTCTGTGCTCTGTGTCTGCGGTGTGTCTGTGCTCTGTCTGCAGTGTGTCTGTGCTCTGTGTCTGCAGTGTGTCTGTGCTCTGTGTGTGCAGTGTGTCTGTGCTCTGTGTGTGCAGTGTGTCTGTGCTCTGTGTGTGCAGTGTGTCTGTGCTCTGTGTGTGCAGTGTGTCTGTGCTCTGTGTGTGCAGTGTGTCTGTGCTCTGTGTCTGCAGTGTGTCTGTGCTCTCTGTCTGCGGTGTGTCTGTGCTCTGTGTCTGCAGTGTGTCTGTGCTCTGTGTCTGCAGTATGTCTGTGCTCTGTGTCTGCAGTGTGTCTGTCCTCTGTGTCTGCAGTGTGCCTGTGCTCTGTGTCTGCGGTGTGCCTGTGCTCTGTGTCTGGAGTGTGTCTGTGCTCTGTGTCTGCGGTGTGTCTGTGCTCTGTGTCTGCAGTGTGTCTGTCCTCTGTGTCTGCAGTGTGTCTGTGCTCTGTGTCTGCAGTGTGTCTGTGCTCTGTGTCTGCAGTGTGTCTGTTCTCTGTGTCTGCAGTGTGTCTGTGCTCTGTGTGTGCAGTGTTTCTGTGCTCTGTGTCTGCAGTGTGCCTATGCTCTGTGTGTGCAGTGTGCCTGTGCTCTGTGTCTGCAGTGTGTCTGTGCTCTGTGTCTGCAGTGTGCCTGTGCTCTGTGTCTGCAGTGTGTCTATGCTCTGTGTCTGCAGTGTGCCTGTGCTCTGTGTCTGCAGTGTGCCTGTGCTCTGTGTGTGCAGTGTGTCTGTGTTCTGTGTCTGCAGTGTGCCTGTGCTCTGTGTGTGCAGTGTGCCTATGCTCTGTGTGTGCAGTGTGCCTGTGCTCTGTGTCTGCAGTGTGTCTGTGCTCTGTGTCTGCAGTGTGTCTGTCCTCTGTGTCTGCAGTGTGTCTGTGCTCTGTGTCTGCAGTGTGTCTGTCCTCTGTGTCTGCGGTGTGTCTGTGCTCTGTGTCTGCAGTGTGTCTGTGCTCTGTGTGTGCAGTGTGTCTGTGCTCTGTGTCTGCAGTGTGCCTGTGCTCTGTGTCTGCAGTGTGTCTGTGCTCTGTGTCTGCGGTGTGTCTGTGCTCTGTGTCTGCAGTGTGTCTGTGCTCTGTGTCTGCAGTGTGCCTGTGCTCTGTGTCTGCAGTGTGTCTGTGCTCTGTGTCTGCGGTGTGTCTGTGCTCTCTGTCTGCAGTGTGCCTGTGCTGTGTCTGCAGTGTGTCTGTGCTCTGTGTCTGCAGTGTGTCTGTGCTCTGTGTGTGCTCTGTGTCTGCAGTGTGTCTGTGCTCTGTGTGTGCAGTGTTCCTGTGCTCTGTGTGTGCAGTGTGTCTGTGCTCTATGTCTGCAGTGTGTCTGTGCTCTGTGTCTGCAGTGTGTCTGTGCTCTGTGTCTGCAGTGTGTCTGTGCTCTGTGTCTGCAGTGTGCCTGTGCTCTGTGTCTACAGTGTGTCTGTGCTCTGTGTCTGCAGTGTGTCTGTGCTCTGTGTCTGCAGTGTGTCTGTCCTCTGTTTCTGCAGTGTGTCTGTGCTGTGTCTGCAGTGTGTCTGTGCTCTGTGTCTGCAGTGTGTCTGTGCTCTGTGTGTGCAGTGTGTCTGTGCTCTGTGTCTGCAGTGTGTCTGTCCTCTGTTTCTGCAGTGTGTCTGTGCTGTGTCTGCAGTGTGTCTGTGCTCTGTGTGTGCACTGTGCCTGTGCTCTGTGTCTGTGCTCTGTGTCTGCAGTGTGTCTGTGCTCTGTGTGTGCAGTGTGTCTGTGCTCTGTGTCTGCAGTGTGTCTGTGCTCTGTGTGTGCAGTGTGTCTGTGCTCTGTGTCTGCAGTGTGTCTGTGCTCTGTGTCTGCAGTGTGTCTGTGCTCTGTGTCTGCAGTGTGCCTGTGCTCTGTGTCTGCAGTGTGCCTGTGCTCTGTGTCTGCAGTGTGTCTTTCCTCTGTGTGTGCAGTGTGTCTGTGCTCTGTGTCTGCAGTGTGTCTGTCCTCTGTGTTTGCAGTGTGCCTGTCCTCTGTGTGTGCAGTGTGTATGTGCTGTGTCTGCAGTGTGTCTGTGCACTGTGTGTGCAGTGTGTCTGTGCTCTGTGTGTGCAGTGTGTCTGTGCTCTGTGTCTGCAATGTGTCTGTCCTCTGTGTCTGCAGTGTGTCTGTGCTGTGTCTGGAGTGTGTCTGTGCTCTGTGTCTGCAGTGTGTCTGTGCTCTGTGTCTGCAGTTTGTCTGTGCTCTGTGTCTGCAGTGTGTCTGTGCTCTGTGTCTGCGGTGTGTCGGTGCTCTGTGTGTGCAGTGTGTCTGTGCTCTGTGTCTGCAGTGTGTCTGTGCTGTGTATCTGCAGTGTGTCTGTGCTCTGTGTGTGCAGTGTGTCTGTGCTCTGTGTCTGCAGTGTGTCTGTGCTCTGTGTCTGCAGTGTGTCTGTGCTCTGTGTCTGCAGTGTGTCTGTGCTCTGTGTCTGCAGTGTGTCTGTCCTCTGTGTCGGCAGTGTGCCTGTCCTCTGTGTCTGCAGTGTGCATTTCCTCTGTGTCTGCAATGTGCCTGTGCTCTGTGTGTGAAGTGTGCCTGTGCTCTGTGTCTGCAGTGTGCCTGTGCTCTGTGTCTGCAGTGTGTCTGTGCTCTGTGTCTGCGGTGTGTGTGTGCTCTGTGTCTGCAGTGTGCCTGTGCTCTGTGTCTGCAGTTTGTCTGTGCTCTGTGTCTGCGGTGTGTCTGTGCTCTGTGTGTGCAGTGTGTCTGTGCTCTGTGTCTGCAGTATGCCTGTGCTCTGTGTGTGAAGTGTGCCTGTGCTCTGTGTCTGCAGTGTGTCTGTGCTCTGTGTCTGCAGTGTGTCTGTGCTCTGTGTCTGCAGTGTGTCTGTCCTCTGTGTCTGCAGTGTGTCTGTGCTCTGTGTCTGCAGTGTGCCTGTGCTCTGTGTCTGCAGTGTGTCTGTGCTCTGTGTCTGCGGTGTGTCTGTGCTCTGTGTGTGAAGTGTGCCTGTGCTCTGTGTCTGCAGTGTGTCTGTGCTCTGTATCCGCAGTATGCCTGTGCTCTGTGTGTGCAGTGTGTCTGTGTTCTGTGTCTGCAGTATGCCTGTGCTCTGTGTGTGAAGTGTGCCTGTGCTCTGTGTCTGCAGTGTGTCTGTGCTCTGTGTCTGCAGTGTGTCTGTGCTCTGTGTCTGCAGTGTGTCTGTCCTCTGTGTCTGCAGTGTGTCTGTGCTCTGTGTGTGCAGTGTGTCTGTGCTCTGTGTCTGCAGTGTGTCTGTGCTCTGTGTCTGCAGTGTGTCTGTACTCTGTGTCTGCAGTGTGCCTGTGCTCTGTGTGTGAAGTGTGCCTGTGCTCTGTGTCTGCAGTGTGTCTGTGCTCTGTGTCTGCAGTATGCCTGTGCTCTGTGTCTGCGGTGTGTCTGTGCTCTGTGTCTGCAGTGTGCCTGTGCTCTGTGTCTGCAGTATGCCTGTGCTCTGTGTCTGCGGTGTGTCTGTGCTCTGTGTCTGCAGTGTGTCTGGGCTCTGTGTGTGCAGTGTGTCTGTGCTCTGTGTGTGCAGTGTGTCTGTGCTCTGTGTGTGCAGTGTGTCTGTGCTCTGTGTCTGCAGTGTGTCTGGGCTCTGTGTCTGCAGTGTGCCTGTGCTCTGTGTCTGCAGTGTGCCTGTGCTCTGTGTCTACAGTGTGTCTGTGCTCTGTGTCTGCAGTGTGTCTGTGCTCTGTGTCTGCAGTGTGTCTCTGCTCTGTGTCTGCAGTGTGTCTGTGCTCTGTGTGTGCAGTGTGTCTGTGCTCTGTGTCTGCAGTGTGTCTGTGCTCTGTGTCTGCAGTGTGCCTCTGCTCTGTGTCTGAAGTGTGCCTGTGCTCTGTGTCTGCAGTGTGTCTGTCCTCTGTGTGTGCAGTGTGTCTGTGCTCTGTGTCTGCAGTGTGTCTGTACTCTGTGTCTGCAGTGTGCCTGTCCTCTGTGTGTGCAGTGTGTCTGTGCTGTGTCTGCAGTGTGTCTGTGCTCTGTGTCTGCAGTGTGTCTGTGCTCTGTGTGTGCAGTGTGTCTGTGCTCTGTGTGTGCAGTGTGTCTGTGCTCTGTGTCTGCAGTGTGTCTGTGCTGTGTCTGTGCTCTGTGTCTGCAGTGTGTCTGTGCTCTGTGTGTGCAGTGTGTGTGTCCTCTGTGTCTGCAGTGTGTCTGTGCTCTGTGTGTGCAGTGTGTCTGTGCTCTGTGTCTGCAGTATGTCTGTGCTCTGTGTCTGCAGTGTGTCTGTGCTGTGTCTGCAGTGTGTCTGTGCTCTGTGTGTGCAGTGTGTCTGTGCTCTGTGTGTGCAGTGTGTCTGTGCTCTGTGTGTGCAGTGTGTCTGTGCTCTGTGTCTGCAGTGTGTCTGTGCTCTGTGTCTGCAGTGTGTCTCTCCTCTGTGTCTGCAGTGTGTCTGTGCTGTGTCTGCAGTGTGTCTGTGCTCTGTGTCTGCAGTGTGTCTGTGCTCTGTGTGTGCAGTGTGTGTGTGCTCTGTGTCTGCAGTGTGTCGGTGCTCTGTGTGTGCAGTGTGTCCGTGCTCTGTGTGTGCAGTGTGTCTGTGCTCTGTGTCTGCGGTGTGTCTGTGCTCTGTGTCTGCAGTGTGCCTGTGCTCTGTGTCTGCAGTTTGTCTGTGCTCTGTGTCTGCGGTGTGTCTGTGCTCTGTGTGTGCAGTGTGTCTGTGCTCTGTGTCTGCAGTATGCCTGTGCTCTGTGTGTGAAGTGTGCCTGTGCTCTGTGTCTGCAGTGTGTCTGTGCTCTGTGTCTGCAGTGTGTCTGTGCTCTGTGTCTGCAGTGTGTCTGTCCTCTGTGTCTGCAGTGTGTCTGTGCTCTGTGTGTGCAGTGTGTCTGTGCTCTGTGTCTGCAGTGTGCCTGTGCTCTGTGTCTGCAGTGTGTCTGTGCTCTGTGTCTGCGGTGTGTCTGTGCTCTGTGTGTGAAGTGTGCCTGTGCTCTGTGTCTGCAGTGTGTCTGTGCTCTGTATCCGCAGTATGCCTGTGCTCTGTGTGTGCAGTGTGTCTGTGCTCTGTGTCTGCAGTATGCCTGTGCTCTGTGTGTGAAGTGTGCCTGTGCTCTGTGTCTGCAGTGTGTCTGTGCTCTGTGTCTGCAGTGTGTCTGTGCTCTGTGTCTGCAGTGTGTCTGTCCTCTGTGTCTGCAGTGTGTCTGTGCTCTGTGTGTGCAGTGTGTCTGTGCTCTGTGTCTGCAGTGTGTCTGTGCTCTGTGTCTGCAGTGTGTCTGTACTCTGTGTCTGCAGTGTGCCTGTGCTCTGTGTGTGAAGTGTGCCTGTGCTCTGTGTCTGCAGTGTGTCTGTGCTCTGTGTCTGCAGTATGCCTGTGCTCTGTGTCTGCGGTGTGTCTGTGCTCTGTGTCTGCAGTGTGCCTGTGCTCTGTGTCTGCAGTATGCCTGTGCTCTGTGTCTGCGGTGTGTCTGTGCTCTGTGTCTGCAGTGTGTCTGGGCTCTGTGTGTGCAGTGTGTCTGTGCTCTGTGTGTGCAGTGTGTCTGTGCTCTGTGTGTGCAGTGTGTCTGTGCTCTGTGTCTGCAGTGTGTCTGGGCTCTGTGTCTGCAGTGTGCCTGTGCTCTGTGTCTGCAGTGTGCCTGTGCTCTGTGTCTGCAGTGTGTCTGTGCTCTGTGTCTGCAGTGTGTCTGTGCTCTGTGTCTGCAGTGTGTCTGTGCTCTGTGTCTGCAGTGTGTCTGTGCTCTGTGTGTCCAGTGTGTCTGTGCTCTGTGTCTGCAGTGTGTCTGTGCTCTGTGTCTGCAGTGTGCCTCTGCTCTGTGTCTGAAGTGTGCCTGTGCTCTGTGTCTGCAGTGTGTCTGTCCTCTGTGTGTGCAGTGTGTCTGTGCTCTGTGTCTGCAGTGTGTCTGTACTCTGTGTCTGCAGTGTGCCTGTCCTCTGTGTGTGCAGTGTGTCTGTGCTGTGTCTGCAGTGTGTCTGTGCTCTGTGTCTGCAGTGTGTCTGTGCTCTGTGTGTGCAGTGTGTCTGTGCTCTGTGTGTGCAGTGTGTCTGTGCTCTGTGTCTGCAGTGTGTCTGTGCTGTGTCAGTGCTCTGTGTCTGCAGTGTGTCTGTGCTCTGTGTGTGCAGTGTGTGTGTCCTCTGTGTCTGCAGTGTGTCTGTGCTCTGTGTGTGCAGTGTGTCTGTGCTCTGTGTCTGCAGTATGTCTGTGCTCTGTGTCTGCAGTGTGTCTGTGCTGTGTCTGCAGTGTGTCTGTGCTCTGTGTGTGCAGTGTGTCTGTGCTCTGTGTGTGCAGTGTGTCTGTGCTCTGTGTCTGCAGTGTGTCTGTGCTCTGTGTCTGCAGTGTGTCTCTCCTCTGTGTCTGCAGTGTGTCTGTGCTGTGTCTGCAGTGTGTCTGTGCTCTGTGTCTGCAGTGTGTCTGTGCTCTGTGTGTGCAGTGTGTCTGTGCTCTGTGTCTGCAGTGTGTCTGTGCTGTGTCTGTGCTCTGTGTCTGCAGTGTGTCTGTGCTCTGTGTGTGCAGTGTGTGTGTCCTCTGTGTCTGCAGTGTGTCTGTGCTCTGTGTGTGCAGTGTGTCTGTGCTCTGTGTCTGCAGTATGTCTGTGCTCTGTGTCTGCAGTGTGTCTGTGCTGTGTCTGCAGTGTGTCTGTGCTCTGTGTGTGCAGTGTGTCTGTGCTCTGTGTGTGCAGTGTGTCTGTGCTCTGTGTGTGCAGTGTGTCTGTGCTCTGTGTCTGCAGTGTGTCTGTGCTCTGTGTCTGCAGTGTGTCTCTCCTCTGTGTCTGCAGTGTGTCTGTGCTGTGTCTGCAGTGTGTCTGTGCTCTGTGTCTGCAGTGTGTCTGTGCTCTGTGTGTGCAGTGTGTGTGTGCTCTGTGTCTGCAGTGTGTCGGTGCTCTGTGTGTGCAGTGTGTCCGTGCTCTGTGTGTGCAGTGTGTCTGTGCTCTGTGTCTGCGGTGTGTCTGTGCTCTGTGTCTGCAGTGTGCCTGTGCTCTGTGTCTGCAGTTTGTCTGTGCTCTGTGTCTGCGGTGTGTCTGTGCTCTGTGTGTGCAGTGTGTCTGTGCTCTGTGTCTGCAGTATGCCTGTGCTCTGTGTGTGAAGTGTGCCTGTGCTCTGTGTCTGCAGTGTGTCTGTGCTCTGTGTCTGCAGTGTGTCTGTGCTCTGTGTCTGCAGTGTGTCTGTCCTCTGTGTCTGCAGTGTGTCTGTGCTCTGTGTGTGCAGTGTGTCTGTGCTCTGTGTCTGCAGTGTGCCTGTGCTCTGTGTCTGCAGTGTGTCTGTGCTCTGTGTCTGCGGTGTGTCTGTGCTCTGTGTGTGAAGTGTGCCTGTGCTCTGTGTCTGCAGTGTGTCTGTGCTCTGTATCCGCAGTATGCCTGTGCTCTGTGTGTGCAGTGTGTCTGTGCTCTGTGTCTGCAGTATGCCTGTGCTCTGTGTGTGAAGTGTGCCTGTGCTCTGTGTCTGCAGTGTGTCTGTGCTCTGTGTCTGCAGTGTGTCTGTGCTCTGTGTCTGCAGTGTGTCTGTCCTCTGTGTCTGCAGTGTGTCTGTGCTCTGTGTGTGCAGTGTGTCTGTGCTCTGTGTCTGCAGTGTGTCTGTGCTCTGTGTCTGCAGTGTGTCTGTACTCTGTGTCTGCAGTGTGCCTGTGCTCTGTGTGTGAGTGTGCCTGTGCTCTGTGTCTGTGTGTGTGGGGGTGCTGGGTGGTGGGGTGCGGGGAGGTGGTGGGGAGGGGTGGTGGGGCTGTGGTGGTGGGTAGGGGTGGGTGTGGTGGGTGGGGTGGTGGCTCTGTGTGTGAAGTGCCTGTGGCTCTGGTCTGCAAGTGT
>NW_024872249.1:0-20423 GCF_019054845.1 Dipodomys spectabilis | reverse complement strand
TAAGAAAGCACTCTATCACTAAGCCATCTTCCCAGCCTGCATTCACGTATCTTAAAGTGCAAGAAGAATTAAAGGAAAGCCCATCAACTAGGAAAACGAGCTTAGAAATTGTTTGAGAAGCCAAGCGCTGGTGGCTCACACCTGTAATCCTAGCTATTCAGGAGTCTTAGATCTGAGGATTGTAGCTCAAAGCTAGCCAGGACAGAAAAGTCTATGAGACTCTTCTCTCCAATAAACTACTCAAAAAAAGCCAGAAGTGGTTCTATTGCTCAGGTAGTAGGATGCTAGCCTTGAGCACAAAGAGGCTCAGGGACAGAGTCTAATTCCTGAGTTCAAGCCCAAGGACTAGCACCAAAAAATTTGCTTGCATATTGAAAATGAAACTTATAGCAGTGTGTGGTGGCTCACACCTGGAATTCCTAGCTACTTCAGAGGTGTAATATGGTAAAAGTTAGTCTGAACACATCTCTAAAAGGCTCTTTTGTTAGAAATGATTCACAATATACTTCAATTAGAATGCTGGGTACAATTTCTCATAAATTCTCACATCATAAAATCTGTATCAAGCTGCTCTGCCACCAATGCCAGTTATTACCTAAAAAGCCATCAAAAGTAGATTTTCTTCACTGGCCAATCAGAGTTTGGAGACATGGTGAATTGGTGGATTATCTCATCAGAAATAAAGTTTAATGTATACTAAGAAAAACTTATTTGCAGGAGAGAATACATGTTATCAGTCCTTCAGTTCTACCCCACTTATAGTAGATAATTCATAACTATAGTTAACTTATAAACACTGACAATCTAAATGACAAGTATTTATGGATAACATCTTTATGCTAAACGATAAGTGAAGTGTATTTGAAACATTACTTTTACCCTCTAAAATTGAAAGTGTACTTTTCCTTGAGTGCTGCTGGGTGTTGGTGGCTCACATCTGTAATCCTAGCTACTCAGGAAGCTGAGATCTGAAGATGGCAGTTTGCAGCCAGTTCAGGCAGGAAAGTTGATGAAACCCTTATCTCCAATTAACTACCAGAAAACTGGAAGCGGTTCTGTGGCTCAAAGTGCTAGAGCGCTAGTCTTGAGCTAAAGAGCTCAGGGACAGTGCCCAAGCCCCAAGTTCAAGCCCCATGGCTGACAAAGAAAAAAAACAAACAGTGCAATGTTAAAGATGGGTATCTGAAAAATAAAGTTAAGGACTTTATCTTTCAATTATTTCTCCAATGGCAATAAATTAATTATTGTACTGGGGACTGAACTCAGGACTTCAGGTTTGCTAGAAAGCATTCTAGAAATAATTAAATTATAAAGCTTGATGCTAGAGGTTCATGCCTATAATCCTAGCTCCTCAGCAGGCTGAAACCTGAGAATCTGTACCACAAATCTGATCCCAATATTAAGTGTGTAATGTTGCAATTACAGGATTCTCTCTGGGGTCTCATCACATCACTACACTAAGAATCTTTTTTTTCCCCTCTATACTAGGAATTGGACCTAGAGTGTCATGCTTACTAGGTAAATGCTCTACAACTTAGCCAAGCGTCCAAGTTCTCTTAGGATTTTGAGATGATTACCAGTATTTTTTATGGTTTTAATAATTAAAAATTTAATATGTAAAATGATGAATAGTGTGTATGTTATCTGAATTAGTAGACTTAATCAAAACATGAAATAAATCTTAAAGCACAGATCCTAACTACAATATGAAAATAATATTCTTTTCCTAGACAAGTACATTCTTTTTTTTTTTTTTTTTTTGCCAGTTGTAGGGCCTGAACTCTGGGCCTGGGCTATGTCCCTCAGCTCTCAGCTCTCAGCTCAAGGCTAGCCCTCTACCACTTGAGCCACAGAGTCACTTCCAGCTTTTTCTGCTTATGTGGTGCTGAGGAATCGAACCCAGGGCCTCATGCATGTGAGGCAAGTACTCTTCTATGTAAAGTAAGTATTCTATGTAAGTATTCTTCTATGTAAAGCATAAAAACCAAGAAAGTAAAATTCTTACCTTTCTGTAATCTTATATTCTGACCTCATTCAGTGATGTCTTCAAGACAAAAATATACAGTCCAGCTGTGGTTTGAAGCCATCCTGTACAGAAAAGTCTGAGAGACTCCATCTCCAAAATAACCAGCCCCAAATTGGGCTCTTATGGGTGCTGGTGGCTCACACTACAATTCTAGCTACTTAAAAAGCGGACATCTGGAGGATTGTGGTTTGAGGCCAGCTGGGGGGAATAAGTCTCTATCTCTAGTTAACCAGCAAATGCCAGGTTAGATGAATAGATGAAATGGTAAGAGCACCAGCAGAGCAAACAAGCTGAGTGGGCATGAAGCCCTATGTTCAAACTCTAGTACTGACAATTTTTTTTTTTAATTGTTTCATTTTTATCTTCTGCCTAAAACAGTTTCCCCAGTCTTTCCTTGAATTTCACAAACAATGCTTTTTAAGTTTATAGGCTACTTTTCACAATGTCCATCAGATTTGATAGATGATTCAATATTAGAATTATTAGAATCATGTTATATATAATAGAAATATAATAGAGATTTTTATTATATTTTTCTCATTACATTTTATCTGGTACAGCATGATTTTGATTTGTTCCCTTACTGATAACACTAGTCTTGACTAAAGTGGCCTCTGCTAAGGTTTCCATATAAAGTTTCTTTTCTTTTTTTAATTAATATTTTGCAAGGGATTATATTGAGCCAGGGCAATTATCCTTTTCATCAAACTTTATTTTTTTTGTGTGTATGTTGGTCATGGGGCCTGAACTCTGGACCTGGGCAGTCCCTCAGCTCTTCAGTTCAAGGCTAGCACTCTATCATTTGAGCCACAGCACCCCTTCCGCCTTTTTCTGCTTATGTGGTGCTGAGGAATAGAACCCAGGGCCTTATTCATGCAAGGCAAGCACTCTACCACTGAGCATCTTCCCAGCCTGAGTTCATTTTTATAGATTCCTACGTTATGTTTTTTAATCCACTATTACTTTTTGATGCTCAGAACATCCCATATTTAGCCAATGACATGCCATTCCTTCAAGCTGCCTTCTGTGCCCTTTTATTTTTTATTTTTATTTATTTTTTATTTTTTGGGTCCGGTCGTGGGGCCTGAACTCTGGGCCTGGGCGCTGTCCCTCAGTTCTTCAGCTCAAGGCTAGCACTCTACCACTTGAGCCACAGCGCCACTTCCGGCTTTTTTCTTTTTGCTTATGTGGTGCTGAGGAATCGAACCCAGGGCCTCATGCATGCAAGGCAAGCGCTCTACCACTGAGCCACCTTCCCAGCCCCTTCTGTGTCCTTTTAACATACCCTCATCATTCTTATAAGTTTCTGGAGTAAGATGTTTCAGATCATGTTGTTTTTCCTCTACTATAACTCTGGACTCATCTATTTCTCAAAGAAAGCCTGGTTCCTTTTAGTAAAGGGAGTATTAGACACTGAGACGTTGGTGCTAGTTGTGTTCATTTTATTGAAGTGTTACTGATCCTCAAGCTCTCTATAGATGAAACTAAGGAATTTGGACAAATGTCTGCATACACATTTACAATCTATATTTCCTTCATCTGTTTTGAAAATCATGAGTTCACATCAACATCTCCAATTACAATCCAACACAACAAAGTTTTACGGCTTGGTTTTCTTCCTTTCTATATTAAAACCCCTCCTAGGATAGTAAGAAGCCTGGCTCCCATTATCCCTCATATATTTGATTAGTACCCATATATGTGTAAGCAATATTCCATTACTATTGCTACTTCCCTTACATAAAGACTTTTCACTCCATTCAAATTTTGAATACTAAACTGGAATGACAGAGATTAGCAAAGCTTTTGAGCAAGGATAAAAAGTAAATCTGCAAAGCATTCTGTAATATTTTTATCTGAACATGAAAAATGGATTATTGAGGTATGAATCCATGGGAAAGAGGGAAGAGAAAAAGAGGGTGGTGATGAGGAATATGGTGAAAGTACATTGCATGAATATATATATATGTATCTCCATATATATATGGGTACAAGTGACTCAATGCCTATAATCCTTGTTACTGAGGAGGCTAAGATCAGAGAATGTGATTTGGAGCTACTAGAGGCAAAAAGTCCACAAGACTCCATCTCCAAAATAACCAGTGAGAAGCCAGGCTAGAGGCATGGCAAAAATGGCAGGGTGCCTGCCCAGTGAGTGCAAGGTAGGCCAAACATTAGTACTACCACAAAATAAAAGTAGGATCCTTTACCAAATAGGGTTTTAAAATCATGTATTATAGTACATACCTGTAATCAAGTCACAAGGACCGTAAGTTTGAAGCTAACCTAGGCTATATAGCAAGACTGTTTTCAAAAAGAAAAATTTTGGCTGACCCTGAAACTTGAATTTAGGGCCTTGTACTTGTTTGGATGGAGCTGGAAATCTGCAGACTGGCTTTGAACCTTGATCCTTCAGATCTCAGCCTCCTGGGTAGGTTGGATTACAGATGTGAACCACTGGCTCTGGTTGTAGTGGCAAAAATCTAATTTAAACCAGCCTGAAAAATATTGATCTAAATATCTTAAAAGAAAATAGAATAGAAAAGCTAGAGTGAGGGGTTCAAAAGCAAGCACTTGGGCCTTCTCTCTGCCTCTCACTTTGTCTGCCTCTGCTTTGTCTGGTGTAGGCTTTCATCCATCTGGCAACCAGGCATACTCCCATGCCAATTCTAGACTTACCTCATCTTCAAACTCAGTGATGCTAGGGGAAAACATTTCAATAAGTTCCAACAATAGTTACAATATTAGTCTGGCTTGAAACACATCTCTTCCTGGGGGCTATTTGGCATGATTTGCACCTCAAGATTAAGAGGCATCAAAGAGTATTTTCCTAAGGAAAAATCAAGATGCTATTATTGGAAAAGGGAGGATGAATGGGAGAGGAACAAAAACATCTGTATATTTGAGGGGATAGAAGAAAATCCTTAATTGACAATTTCACACTGATCTACATCATCAAGTAGATTAATAAAAGCATCTATAGCTTTTCCTATTCAGTGTATCCATGCTCCTTTGAACTAAACTTCTGAGAGAGGGAAATTGAGTTTCTTATATCTCTGATACAATCCTTTGACTATATACAACAACCAAATTAATTTTCTGAATGCTTGGTTCTAGTTATAAAGCAATCTTAACAAAGGAACCATATCCCCTACCAAAGTTGGAAATATTTAGATCATGTCTCATCCCTAACTTATCTTTCTTTCCATACTTTTGCTGCCGACCTTTCTGTGCTCCACCCCCATAAGTCAATACATTTCAAGACTTGTCACTGATCTACTTAATAGCATTAGGATGTATCATATCTTATATGCTAGACAGAGATTATCATTGGTTTTCTAGTTATTTTTCTTTTTGATTATAAAGATACAACATGATTTATGAATGTTAAGTCTGACTTAAAATACATTTTTCTAGCTAAAAGTCAACATTCTTACTAAGTTTATTCTTCTAAATTAAAGAGGTAAGCTGGACCTTGGTGACTCATGCCTGTAATCCTATTCAGGAAGCTGAGAGCTGAGGATCCTGGTTCAAAGCTAGCCTGGTGAAGAAAAGCCCATGAGATTCTTTTTTTTTTTGGTCCGGTCGTGGAGCCTGGGCACTGTCCCTCAGCTCTTCAGATCAAGGCTAGTGCTCTACCACTTGAGCCACAGCACCACTTCTGGCTGCTTATGTAGTGCTGAGGAATCGAACCCAGGGCCTCAGGCATGCAAGGCAAGTGCTCTACCACTGAGCCACCTTCTCAGCCCCAAAACTGTAAGACTCTTTTTTTTGTTTGTTTGTCATGGGACTTGAACTCTGTGCTTGGGCGCTGTCCCTGCGCTCTTCAGCTCAAGGCAAGTGCTCTACCACTTGAGCCACAGTGCCACTTGCCCATGAGATTCTTCTCAAAAAGAAAGAAAGAAAGAAAGAAAGAAAGAAAGAAAGAAAGAAAGAAAGAAAGAAAGAAAGAAAGAAAGAAAGAAAGAAAGAAAGAGTGAGTCAGAAGTGGTACTGTGCCTCTAATGGTAGAGCACTCGCCTTGAGCAAAAGAAAGGGACAAGTGCCTAGGTCCAGAGCTTAAGCCCCAGGACCCCCCAAAAAACAAACAAACAAAAAGAGTAGTAACTCTTCATGACAAAGGGTCATTAGAGATATGTTTTTGTTTTTTCTTTTGTCACGGGACTTGCTTGGAAGCTTTCCCTGTCGTGGGCTTGAACTCAGAGCCTGGGTGCTGTCCCTGAGCTTCTGCACAAGGCTAATGCTCTACTACTTTGAGCCACAGCACCACTTCCAGTTTTTTGGTGGTTAATTGGAGGTAAGGGTCTCAAGGACTTTCCTGCTCAGGCTGGCTTCAACCTGTGATCCTCAGATCTCAGCCTCCTGAGGAGCTAAGATTATAGGCATGGGCCACTGACACCCAGCATAAGAAGTGTTTTCTTGCCGGACACCAGTGGCCCAAGCCTGTAATCCTAGCTACTCAGGAGGCCGAGGTCTGAGGATCTCGAGGCTCTTATCGCCAATAAACCACCAGACAACTGGAAGTAGTACTGTAGCTCAAGTGGTAGAGTGCTAGCCTTGAGCTGAAGAGCTGAGGGACAGCGCTCAGGCCCAGAGTTCAAACCCCACGACCGACCAAAAAAAAAAAAAGTGTTTTCTTAATGGATAGAACTTTAGAGAACTTTCTCTTAATATTCATCCTTTACTGTGGAATAAGTTTAAAGAGTATAATTCCCAATGGGTGCAAAAATTTTTTTATTCACATATACAAATGGAATTTGTAATAAGCTGCATTGTCTTTTCTAGAGTACATAAAATAAAATACGACATATTCACAACTCTGGAGGCTGACATCTGAGAATCAGTTTGAAGCCAGTCTAGGCAGTCAAGTCTGAGAGATTCTTATCTCCAATTATCAGCAAAATGCCCAAAGTGGTGCTGTGGCTCAAGTTGTAAAGTATTAGCCCTGAGTGAAAAAGCCAAAGAATGCAAGTCTCTGAGCATAAGCCTCGGTACTAGCACAAACGCACATATAACACATGACAAATTCAGAAATAGCAACCTATATTTTAATCTAGCTTCATTGACATTAATACTTATCTTTTTGTCCTTAGCTAATAGATTTAAGATAGCCAGTTACTAACTTGCCAAGAATCACAAACAGAGAGGAACTGTGTCATAAATGAGTGCAATTACTTTAGTACTGATAGTATTCTGGTACTGAACCATGACCCACCTGAGCCCCCAAATTACTTTTAAAATAAAAACATGAGTTAAATGGGCAAACATATCAATATTTTTATTTTCATATAAGTTCAGTATTGTGTGGCCTAAAATGTTCTTTAAACAGATCCATATTTTACACAATCCACATTTTACATCCTAATACAAACTTCAGAACATAAGGTAAGACTTTTTAAATCACTTATTTTTATTTGAAATAATATTTATATAAAAAAAACCCCAAAACAACTGTTAATAAGAGCAAAATTACAAACCAGGCCTGGTGGCACTCAGTGTAGTTCTTTCTAGTACTGAGGAGGCTTAGAGGAAAGATCACTTGTCTCCAGACCTGTCTGGAGAGAGACTCCATCTCAAAAACAACCACCTCAACAGTGGTACTCACTAGACAATATGGAGAGAGACTCCATCTCAAAAACAACCACCTCAAAAGTGGTACTCACTAGACAGTATGTTGAAAGTGAGCTATACAACTTGTAGATGGAAACAGGTGAGAAAAACTGGGAGGGAAGGGGTGACACTGTCCTCCTGTAAAATGTACTCATTACCTGACTTATACAATTGTAACCCCTCTGTACATCACCTCTATAATTACAAAAAAAACCCAAACAAACCCCAAACTCCAAAACAAAAAACTCAAATGCTGTATCATTAGAAAAGTACTTTATTTTTGTTAGTTGAAGTAGAGCCAATTTTCCCATGTACCTGCAGATTTAGTACACACTTACGATTTTTTGATACAACTAACAATGTATTATTGACATAGAAATATATACAGAAATACTCAAGATAAAAGGACTGACTTTTGATTTAGGACTGAATAAAAACATGAATTTCTTCCCAAGTACTGTTCATATACTCCTTCATAGTTTTTACAAAGTCAATTCCAGGAGCAACAATGTTCTGTGCTTCCACAAATCTTTCAACTGTGGTAGCTATTAATCCTCTTCTTTCTCAATGTAAGTCTTTGCATTAATCCGTGCCATCTGCCTGGCCAAGTACCTGTCTCTAGCTGACATTAGCGTTTCTTCATTATTCCGCTTGGCAAACTTGCTCACAGCCTTTAGTGTTTCTTCTTCCTTATCCTTTTCTTGCCTTTCCTCTGTTAATCTGTGTTTAGTTCCCAGTGACATCTCCGAACTAGAGATGGGTTTCTCTTGGTTTCTTTCTTCATCCTTTTCCCTATCTTTCATTTTGTTTGATTTTTGCTGGTCAAGAAATTCATCTTTTGCCCTAACAGTTGGGCTACTTTCCTTTCTATCTCGATTTCTTTCTGAAGATTCATTTACTTCTCGTTTTTCCCTATCTCTGTATTTGTCAATTTGTTCATATCTTTCTTTCTTTCCTTTTATGCCATCTTCCTTTTTTTTAGCTTTCTCTTCCTTCTCTCCCTTCTCACTGTGTCTCTCATGATCATTTCGTTGTCTATCTCTTTCTTGTTCTCTTGAGCATTTCTCCCTTTGCCATTCTCTGTCACTTTTCTCTCTATGGTCTCTTCTCCTCAGTTTATCTTCATGCTCCTGCCTCTTCCAGTGGGAATCTCTATGGTTGGTATCTCGGTGCCTATAAGAATCCTTTTCTTTTCGGTGGTCTTGGTCACTGCAATGGTTCTCCTGGTCTCTGCATTGTCTGACTGGGTGCTGATCTCCACTTTTCTCATGCCCTCTTGATTTGGAACTTGTGGTGTGGTGTTTGGCACCATGCCCTCTTTCTTCACTAGATGAGTGTGAATGGGTTTGATTCCTATGATGCTTGGAGTAATTCTTGGAGGTCTCTGTGACCTTTTCCTTTCTGTAGTTCACTTTATTTTCCTCCATTTCATCCTCCTCACTGCTTTTACTATCAAAATCACTGTCAGCATCTGGGTTTTCCTCATCCTTCACACCAGTTTGGAGAATGCAGTTTTGTTGTGGTATTCTGTTCTCTGAATTTACTTCATCAGAGTAACCCCTGGCTTTCTCTTCTTTTATTTCAGACCTTGAAAAGAATTATGTATTGTAGAAATTATTATTGTTATTATAGAAATAAATTATGCAATTTTCAATAATTTATTCAATTAACTTACTCATATATTATCTGATCACTCAAATTTAAGAAAAGTGCTTATTTCTATTCACTTTGTAAATCACTATTCTCAAAAAATTCAGAATATTTTTAATATTTGTACAGGTGGAAAACATAAAACAGCTTCTATTAGACTGCTAGTCTTAAGGAAGGGTCCGTATAACATGTTCATTGTCACTGGGCACCAGTGGTGCACACTTGTTATCCTAACTACTAAGGAGGCTGAGATCTGAGGATCGCAGTTCTAAGCCAGACCAGGCAGGAAAGTCCGTGAAACTCTTATCTCCAAAACACCAAAAAACTGAAAGTCCCCCTGTGGCTCAAGTGGTAGCCTTGAGATGAAGAGCTGAGGGACAGGGCCCAGGCCCAGAGTTTAAGCCCTATGACCGACCAAAAAAAAAAAATCTTCATTGTCATATAGTTCAACATATGTGACCAGATAGTCTATAAATGGAAAGCAGTTTATTTTCACAAATGAAACCCAGCCTCCATAAAATATCAGATCAAATATCAGAGGCTAATCAGAGTATATAATCACAGTAGCCACATATCTGGCTAATGATTGCCATATGGGAGACCCAGATATAGATATAACCATTTCTATTGAACATTGCTGCTCTGGAAAACAAAGAATTGGAGGCTAGAAAGGTGGCTCAGTGGTAGAGTGCTTGCCTAGCATGCATGAGGCCCTGGGTTCGATTCCTCAGCACCACATAAGCAGAAAAGGCCAGAAGTGGTGCCGTGGCTCAAGTAGTAGAGTGCTAGCTAGAGAGCCGAAGTGTTCAGGCCCAGAGTTCAGGCCCCACAATGGACAAAACAAACAAACAAAAAAACCCCCAAAGAATTGAGTTGCAATTCTTTTATACAATGGCTTAAAGATAACTAATAAGAGTAAGAATGGGAAGATTTTAAAATAAAATTATGGGATATTATAGTATTTGTAAGGTGATAATATTTAAGTTATACTTGAAGGTAATAGGGAAAATTTAGGAGCTAGGAATGTAGCTGAGTGACAGAGAACTCAATTAGCATATTCAAGTCCTGACTATGAACTACATACATCTCAACAGAAGAAGCTGGGCATGATGGTACATGCCTGTCATCTCAGCTATGGTGGGAAGCATACATAGATCTTAGGCCAGCCTGGATAAAAATCAAGACCCTATCTAAAAAATAATCAGGAGCTGGGCACTGGTGGCACATGCCTGTAATCCTAGCTACTCAGGAGACTGATATCTAAAGATTACAGTTTAAAGCCAGCCTGGTAGGAAAGTTCGTGAGACTCTTATCTCCAATAAACCACTAGAAAACCGGAAGTGGTGCTGTGGCTTAAGTGGTAGAGTGCTCGCCTTGAGCTGAAGAGTTCAGGGACAGTGCCCAAGTTCAGAGTTCAAGCCCCACAACCCCCCCCCCCCCCCAAAAAAAAATCAGAACATTGTTGGGCACTCGTGGCTCATGCCTATAATGGTTTGCTACTCAGGAGACTGATCTGAGGATCATGGTTCAAAATCAGCCTTGGCAGACAAAGCTGAAAGACGTACCTCTAGTAAAAAGCTGAAGTGGAAGTGCAGCTCAAGTGATGGAGCACCAGCCTTGAGTGAAAAAGCCAAGTAACAACAATTTGGTTTGCTTCTCCTCTCAGGTCATTTATTTGTTTTGTTTTGGCAGTACTGGGGTTTGCACTCAAGACCTTGAGCTTGATAGGCTGGTGCTCTACCACTTGAGCCATGCTTCCAGACTAGAAAACTTTTCTGCTCTAGGTTAGCTTAAAATGTTAATCCTCCAGATCTCAGCTTCCTGAGTAGCTAGGATTATAGATGTAAGCCATCAGCACTCAGCTTCTTTCAAGTCATTTATAACACTTATAAACTAGGTATTCACAAATTTTTATACAAGTCTAAACTTAATCATATGAAGTGTTTAGAACTAAACTAATTCTTTTGAACTCCAGAATAAAAATAATGAGCAAAATTTTCAGATTTTTAAATTTAGCAAGTACAAATTTGAGCTGGGTCCTGGTGGATCACACATGTAACTATCTTCCATCTCAGGAGTCTGAGATCTGAGGATTGGGATTCAAAGCTGGCCTGGGCAGAAAAGCCAGTGAGACATTCTCTAATTTACCACACAAAAAAGCCAAAAGTGAGGGTGGTTCAAGTGGTGGGTACCAGCCTTGAGCAAAAGCTAAGGAACAGAGACCACGCCCTAAGTTCAAGCCTTAATACTGTACACATAAGCATGCACACATGCACAAAATACAAATTTGTAGACATTTATTCAATCAGGTTACACTAGCTAACAATACCACATATAGTGCCGTACCCTTTAACTTTCAGAGGGCTAACATGACCCCATAAATTCACAATCAAAGATAGAGTACATTTCTTCTCCATCTTCTGTTTCTCACCTGGCTTCACGAAAGCTGCATTTAGGTACTTCCTCTTCACCAACTGCTTGATTTAACAGATGCCTGTAAAATCCACTGAGATCTTTCTGCTTCGTTACATCCAGACATGCTAGAGAGGGGGAAAGCCAAGTGAGAGAGATATAGTATTCAACAAGGCAGAATATAGTTTTTGGCTACAAGCCAAATCGGGCCTGCTACCTGCTTATTTGTTTCTTTTTCTTTTTCTTTTTTTTAGGTCAGTCGTGGGGCTTGAACTCTGGGCCTGGGCGCTGTCCTTGTGCTCTTTCAGCTCAAGGCGAGTGCTCTACTGCTTGAGCCACAGCGCCACTTCCAGTTTTCTAGTGGTTTATTGGAGATAAGAGTCTCACGGAGTTTCCTGCCCGGGCTGGCTTTGAACAGTGATCCTCAGATCTCAGTCTCCTGAGTAGCTAGGATTATAGGCGTGAGCCACCAGCGCTCGGTTTACCTGTTTATTTGTTTCTGTACTGTTCATCAACTTTTGTTCAAACAAGACAGTTGATTAGCTGCATCAGAGATCAGAATACAAAAAGCCAAAAATATTATATCTGGTTAATATTTGCTACCCGATACTTTAGATGAACATAGTAGATGCTTAGACAGAATCTTTCTCTTTCCTTTATGTGGTATAGTAGTTTGAACTCAGGACTCCACACTTGTTTGGCAGACCTCAAGCTAGATAGAATCAGATTTTTTTTTTTGTCGGTAAAGGGGCTTGAACTCTGGGCCTGGGCGCTGTCCCTCAGCTCTTCAGCTCAAGGCTAGCGCTCTACAACTTGAGTCACAATGCCACTTCCAGTTTGCTGGTGGTTTATTGAAGATAAGAGACTTTCCTGCCCAGGCTGGCTTTGACCCGTGATCCTCAGATCTCAGCCTCCTGAGTAGCTAGGATTAAAGTATAAGCCACTGGCACTCGGCTTGTTTTTTTCTTTCATTTGAAATTAAACAGTTGAAGAGCACTTGCCAACTAATTATTTATAAGCACCTATTCCACTTGGATCTAAAAGAAATGGCCATGAGTAGAAAGACCTAAGATATTCTTTTAATCCCCGCATACTATGCTCTTTTTCAATAATTCTCCCTGAATGGTATAACTCTAGATTTTCTCAACTTATAAAACAAAGGTTTAAAAAGTTACATTTATATGGTTTCTAACAAATTTAACTGTTATACTTTGTAATAAATGGTTTTATGATGGGCACAAGTGGCTCAAACCTTTAATCCTAGCTACTCAGGAGGCTGAGATCTGAGGATCACAGTTCAAAGCCAGCCAATTAACTACTCAAAAAAAATCTGGAAGTTGAGCTGTGGCTCAAGTGGTAGAGTGTTAGTCTTGAGCAAAAGAAGAAAAAGAAGTTCAGGGACAGCCCCAAGTTCAAGCCCCAGGACCAGCAAACACACAAGAAAAATAATTTTACATTTGGAATCATGATCTAAGAAAGTGACTTATAGTAATGAGAATAAGTTAAAAAAAATCAACTACAGCTGGGCTAGGTGGCTCACGCCTGTAATCCTACCTCCTCAGGAAACTGAGATCTGAGGATCCAGGTTCAAAGCCAGCCAGAGCAGGAAAGTCTGTGAGACTCTTATCTCCAATAAACCAGCAGAAAACTGGAAGTGGTGCTGTGGCTCAAGTGGTAGAGCACTAGCCTTGAGCCGATGAGTGCAGGGACAGTGCCCAGGCCCAAAGTTTAAGCCCCACGACCAACAAACGAAAAGAAAAAAAGAGCCAGGCTCATGCCTGTAATCCTAGCTACTCAGGAGGCTGAGATCTGAGGATCACTGTTCAAAGTCAGCCTGGACAGGAAAGTCCATGAGACTCTTATCTCCAATAAACCACTAGAAAACCGGAAGTGGCACTGTGGCTCAAGCGGTAGAGCTCTTGCCTTGAGCTGAAGAGTGCAGGGACAGTACCCAAGCCCAGAGTTCAAGCCCTACAACTGACCAAAAAAAAAGAAAAGAAAAAAAAAATCAACTATAAGTAACAGCTACTGAAGAACTCAACTGCATTTTTAGTTAATCTATCAATAACCTCTTTATATTAGTATATAATATTTTGCTTTCATATATATATATTATGATGACATTATAATCCAAAAGTTCACTGATAAAGCAGGTATCCATAGGGCATATTCTGCTAACTTCCTCTGCTTTTCCCTGTTTTATTTTTACCTTCAAGTGCAGCAGCCCTCTTTTCTCTTTCTTCTTCTTCAGCTCTCTCTTGCAGTTTTTTTTTATATGCAGATGTCACAAATGACTCTTTATCATCAAATTCTCCTTTTTCCATTTCTCGTTCTCTCTGTATTTTCTTTTCCATTCTTTTTTCCTGTTCCTTTTTTCTGATCTCAACTGCTTTTAGTAAGTTGTGAATATACTTGGGCTAAGAAAAAAATAATTTAGAAAACCATAAGAAAGGCTGGGAAGGTGGCTCAGTGGTAGACTGCTTGCCTTGCATGCATGAGGCCCTGGGTTTGATTCCTCAGCACCACATTAGCAGAAAAACCCAGAAGTGGCGCTATGGCTCCAGTGGTAGAGCACTAGCCTTGAGCTGAAGAGGTGAGGGACAGTGCCCAGGCCCAGAGTTCAGGCCCCATGACTGGCCAAAAAAAAAGAAAGAAAACTAAGAAAATAACTATTATTATAATTTTTATCATGGATTAAAATCAAAATAGCTAGTTCAATTAGGATTATCCTCTTCAAAACTTAATATGTATTTGCAGCAAGATTAATATTGAAATTGTCAGGTATAGTGGCCTACAACTGCTATCTTAGCACTTGGCAGTGACAGGAGGATCAAGAATTCAGTGCCAGCCTGGGCTACACAGTAAGATCCTGTCTCAAAAAAAAAGGGATGGGATGTATTTTTTTTTTTTTTGTCGGTCATGGGGCCTGAACTCTGGGCCTGGGCACTGTCCCTCAGCTCTTTAGCTCAAGGCTGGCACTCTACCACTTGAGCCACAGGGCCACTTCTGGCTTTTTCTTATGTGGTGCTAAGGAATCGAATCCAGGGTCTCATGCATCCAAGGCAAGTACTCTACCACTGAGCCACTTTCCTAGCCCTATGGGACGTTATCTTAATGGTACAGCATTTGCCTATCATGCATAAAGCCTTGGGTTTAATCTACAGCAACACACATAAAAACTCAGGAAATAGACAAAATAAATTGTTTTCAATAAAAATTTAAGGATATCAGCAATAGGAACTTATAGCATTCTTTTACTTTTTTTTTTGCCAGTCGTGGGGCTTGAACTCTGGGCCTTGGTGTTGTCCCTCTGCTCTTCAGCTCAAGGCTAGCAGCTCTACCACTTGGGCCCAAGCACCACTTCCTGTTTTCTGGAGATAAGAGTCTCACGAACTTTCCTACACGGGCTGGCTTTGAACCATGATCCTTAGATCTCAGCCTCCTGAGTAGCTAGGATTATAGGCATGAGCCACCTGCACCCTGCAACTTTTAAAAAAAAAAAATCATAAGCTGAATATTTTCCTGTTCTACTCGGTACTATTAATTCAACAAACGAATGAGAAAAGTTCCTCTTAGCTTTTTACATTTCATAGATTTTTTAAAAACAAATTTTAAGTATGACTATGATAGGCACAGGCAGATGTATAAGTTAGCAGCTAGAAAGAAAAAGAAAGGCCAAGCACTTATGGCTCATGCCTGTAATCCTAGCTACTCAGGAGGCTGAGATCTGAGGACTACAGTTCAAAGGCATCCTGGGCAGGAAAGTACATGAGACTTCCAGAAAACTGGAAGTAGAGCAGTGGCTCAAAAGTGGTAAAAAGAGCTCAGATACAGTGCCCAAGTCCCAAATTCAAGCCTTACAACTGACAAGGAGAGAGAGGGAGGGAGAAGGGAAAAGGATGAGGGGGAGAAGAAGGAGAGGGTGATGGGGAGAAAGGATAATAAACATCAGGGCAGAAGCAGTACGAACTTGGCAGATACATAGAATTTCCAAGGAATTTTTAAAAATTATTCTTAAAGATTTTAAAGTAACAAAAATTATGAAATTGCTGGATAATTTACCAATTCCAGTTAGGATAACATATTGCAAGGTTTCCTGGGGTCTAGAAATCAAATCTATAATCTTGAACTAGGAACTTTTCATACTTTAGCTAAAGATCATTCTATCTCAAAATAAAATAAAGACACAAAATGCAAGTAGAGATTAAAAAAAAACTTCACATATCCGGTACCAACCTTTCGATCTTTTCCCAAAAGCAATTTGGGATTATTTTCCTCCTTTTTTTTCTGCATTTCATCATATATACTATCATATTCATATACCGTGGAATCCTCTTCAAGAGCCTTCTGTATTTCTAGTTTAGTCTTCAAAACAACAAAAAAAGGGTGTTAAAAATAAGCCATCAGCAAAAATCTATTTTTTAAAGAGAAACATTCATAAATTGGAAATATATATAAGAAAAAATCCAATTTTAGAAAAAATATTCATGTAAATTTTGCAACCAAGGTAAGTTTGAATTCTGGCAACATGCTTACCACTCAACTTTGGGTAAGTTCCTTTAATCTTTTTGTATCTTATTTTTCTAAATTAAAAGAGGACAATATTTTTTATCTACCTTCCAAGTTATGGTAATTCAAGGAACTTAAGATACCTAAAATAAGCAGGGAGTAAGTATTCAATCAATATTAATTATGAACACTGTATCTTCATTTGTATATAATTATCCATATCAAAAGGTATGACTCAGAAACACTTAGCCCCATTTTGAAATGCCTGTATTTAATATATTAATCTTTATGTCACCTTTAATAACTTGGATTTCCAAAAAAAAATTTAGTTTTTAACAACAGGAAATAGTTATATGCTGGTGGCTAATGCCTGTACCTTGCTACTAAGAGATTAACTAAGATTGTTGGGATCAAAGTTCAAGGCCAGCTGGAGCAGAAAAATTCGACAGACCTCCTTTTCAAGAATGAAGAGCTGAGGCTGGGAAGGTGGCTCAGTGGTAGAGTGCTTACCTTGCATGCTCGAGGCCCTGGGTTTGATTCCTCAGCACCACATAAGCAAAAAGAAAAAAGCCGGAAGTGGCGCTGTGGCTCAAGTGGTAGAGCGCTAGCCTTGAGCTGAAGAGCTGAGGGACAGCACCCAGGCCCAGAGTTCAGGCCCCACGACCGGACACACACACAAAAAAAAAAGAATGAAGAGCTGAGACTAGGAATGTGGCTTAGCAGTAGAATGCTTGCCTAGCATGCACAAAGCCCTGGGTTTGATTCCTCAGCACCACATAAACAGAAAAAGCTGGAAGTTATACTGTGGCTCAAGTGGTAGAGTGCTAAGCCTTGAACAAAAAGAAGCATTAGGGACAGTGCTCAGGCCCTGAGTTCAAGCCCTAAGACTGGCAAAAAAAAAAAAAGGGCTGGACACAGTGTTTACTCTGGTTACCAAGAAGCTTTTAACAGATGGGCTTGCCCTAGCAGGAAGTGTTCAAAAGTAATGAGCAAAATAAAGGCTACAGACATGCTCAGTGGTTTAAAAAAAAAAAAAAGTACATGCTTTGTAAATGTGAGGCCCTGAGTTCAAACCCTAGTACCACTAAAAATAAAAAAATTAAAATGTTCCAAATATTAAAAATGGTTCCCAACATACTATTAACATGGGGACTTTTGCCTGATGAAGTGGCTTATGACTGTAATCCTAGTTACTTAGGAGACTGAGATCTGAGGACTGCAGTTCAAAGCCTGCCATAGCAGGAAAGTCCAAGAGTCTCTACCTCCAATTAATCACAGAAAAAGCAGGAAGTGGCACTGTGGTTCAAGTGATAGAGTACTATCCTTGAGCAAAAGAAGCTCAAAGATACCACGAGTTCAAGTCCCAGGACAGGTAAAAATAAAATGAAATAAAACAAAATGGGGACACTTTTTAGTGTTTTGTTTTATTGTTGTTGTTTTGTGGTGTTAGTCATGTAAAATCTTCTGCTTTTATCATGACCTTTTTGTTTTGATTTTTTTTCCTTTTCAGAGCATCAATATCTCAGAGTATCAGGGCCAGCTCAGCCCCAACGTCTGTGCGTGTGTGTGTATGTGTGTGTGTGTGAGCGCGCGCTCGAACTGCGCACGTGCTACGCAGGGCCCAGGTAATGTCCTTGAGTTTTTGTGCTCAAGGCTAGTGCTCTATCATTTAAACACAGCTCCATTTCTGGCTTTTTGGTGGTTAACTGGAGGTGAAAGTCTCATAGACTTTCTTGCCTGGATTTTCCCCTGGACTGAGGAGCTGCCTTCAAACTGTGATCCTCAGATCTCAGGCTCCTGAGTAGCTACAGTAAGTGTGAGCCACAGGTGTGTAGCTTTAGCTTTAACATATTAAATAAGGCCATTTCTGAGGATTTTATCCTCCAGTAATGTCTTTTGTTTGAAACATTTTATACTGTAATGTCTAATTTTTTATCTCTTTGATGTTATCACTTTTTTATTTCTTCACAAATCTTAAGTCTCTTCTTCCAGTGTATAACTTTCTTTTTTTTTTTTTTTTTTTTTGTTGGTCGTGGGGGCTTGAACTCTGGGCCTCGGCGTTGTCCCTCAGCTCTTCAACTCAAGGCAAGCGCTCTACCACTTGAGCTACAGTGCCATTTCCAGTGTATAACTTTCTGAGATCAAGTCTACATATTTTAGCTTGTTTTTTCCTTTAAAATTTATAGAAGAAATTTATAATCTACACAAAGCAAGAGAAAATGTTTAGGAATGAAGATAAGGTTCAAGAAGTACAGTGTCTGGATAGCATGTGTGAAGAGCTGAGTTCAAACTCCAGTACCAACAAAACCTTTCCAGAAAATATAATTCATTATATATGTCCTCTGTTTTAAGTCTCAGCACCTAGATACAAAAACTTATACCTGGGCTGGGAAGGTGCCTCAGTGGTAGAGTGTTTGCCTCACATGCATGAGGCCCTGGGTTCGATTCCTCAGCACCACATAAGCAGAAAAAGCTGGAGTGGTGCTGTGGCTCAAGTGGTAGAAAGCTAGCCTTGAGGTGAAGAGCTGAGGGACAGCACCAAGGCCCAGAGTTCAGGCCCCACGACCGACAGAAAACAAACAAACAAACAAAAAACAAAAAAACCCCACTTATACCTAAAAATATGAGCCCAAGTACTTACTTAACTAAATGCACTTATCTCACTTGTCCCTCTTACCTGTTTCATGGCCTGCTTCTTAGCAGCTTCCCTCTGAAGGCTTTCACTCACGGAGGTCTACAGAACAGGAAAATGTCACTGCTTAAACAATATACAAATTGCTTTTCAGTTTTCTAGTTGGCAAGTGATCCCTTACTTACAGTTAAAAGTACAGAGAGAATATTATTAACAATAAGTTGAGAGATATTACTAACAATAAGATGTTACCTAAAGTGTTTCCATCACAATAGACAAGAGAAAATAAAATGGTAGTACAACAAAAAAATTGAGGAAACATGGGATTTTAGTCCATGTCACTCTACCTCTATGAATGTCAATTGCTTTGTGTATTCATTGAATGTGAGCATGCATTACACTGGGGAAAACTGCACATTATCTCAGCACTTTTCAATATTAAGTGTTCTGAATCTCAGCAACAAAAAGACATTTTGGTTTATGCAGAGTTTATGCAAAAAGCAGTGAGAATTATCTGTAGCTGGGGGGAGGAAGAAGTTGGGGAGGGAAAGGATGTTAAGGGAAAAACAAAGGAGGGGGTAACAACACTCGATACATTACCTTACTCATGTAACTGCACACCTTTGTACAGTATCTTTACAATAAAAATATATAGTAAAAAAAGAATTATCTGTAGCTATGATCATTCATAAAGCTATGCACTAAAAAAGCCTTCTAAACCAGACAGGCATTATTCTAGGTCCTCAGTATAGTAGAAAGCATCAACAGTCAATGTCCTTGAGAGAGAAATGATATGGAAGACAATTGCCAGGTGTTGGTAACTTATGCCTGTAATCCTAGCTAATCAGGAGGCTGAGATTTGAGGACTGCAGTTCAAAGCCAGCCTGGGCAGGAAAGTCCCTGTGAGACTCTTATCTCCAATAAACTACTCAGAAAAAGCCAGAAATGGTGCTGTAGCTGAAGTGGTAGAGTACTAGTCTTAAGAACAAAGAGGCTCAGGGACAGCATGCAGGCCCTGAGTTCAAGCCCCAGGACTGACAAAAACACAGATATCGGAAGAAACAATATCATAGCTGGTAAGCATAAGAAAAGGGATAAAAGGTTCTAGGATCCTGAGCAGAGAAAACTACTAAACGTATGAGAAATCAACTCTTCCAAACTGTAACACATTCAGAAGGCAAAAGAATTGGGATTTGAAGAGCAATGACTTTATAATCAGCTAGGGCTATAAAGACAGTTCACATACAGCATGAACAGTATAGAATAGCTAACACAGAAAGCAGTTATGGAGGTTCCAAATAATTAAACTTACAACTACAATATAAGCTAGTGTACAGCAGATACAATAGTACAGCTAGTATATAAATTAGATAAAAGAAATCAGTATGTTACAATACTATCAGAATATTGTCAAATACATTATACTTATTTCACCCAAATCTCCATAGTGATATGACACTTTCATTAGAATACCAATTTTAAACATGAAAACTAATAGTAATAACTACTTCTGATATATTTTTATATGCCTGCCTTTTTAATTAGTGAAAATGAAATATATCTTGGTTCTCTTGCCATAATTCA
>NW_024872248.1:0-17488 GCF_019054845.1 Dipodomys spectabilis | reverse complement strand
GCTTTATTAGTCTGTAGTTGAACACTGAACTTCGATTTATATATTGGCTGTTGTTGTGAATGATGTGAATAACAATGAACTACAGATATATTTGAGTTACCCAGAGAAATAATCACATGATTGGTGGGGCAGATGATATTTTAACTTTGGAGTTCTATAGAAAACTGCATATTACTTTCTGCAAGGAGAACACTAATCTGTATTTTGAAGAAGAGTGTAGAAAATCTCCTTTTCTCCACACTCTCACCAACATTATTACCTTTGTTAAAAGGTAATAAAGTGCCGGTTTTTGCTATGTGCAGTACCCCAGACTGGCCTTAGACTTATCCAACCTCCTAAATGCTTGGAATTAAAATCTTTTGCCACCACACCTGATTCCTTTGATCTTTTTGATAAAAGTTATAGTAGTTATGAAGTAGTATCATAGTAATTTTGAATTACATTTCTCTAATGACTTCTGCTCACAAAACATTAAGCCAGCATAGGAGTTGTATTAAACAACTTTGTAAACTTACTGGCGATTTTTCAGGGCTTTAAGAAGAATATGTCTATTCAGATCTTTTGTCCATTTTTAATCTAGTTTCTTGTTAATCTCATCTTTAATCTCTCTATACAAAATCAATAATTAATTCAAAGTAGTAGAAAGGAAAAATATTAAGCAACTCCTATCATTTTCAATTATCAATAGCATGATATTTCTTAATCATTTTCTGTTGACGCTTGAGACTATATAACTCAATTTAGTCAGACTTTTTACAAGGCTGTATGTGTTTTATTTATTTTACATTGATTGTTCTTTCCAAAGCCTGTGTGTCTAATTTCCCTTGGTTTCTTTCAGTCTCAATTAGTTGAGGTGTCCAATGAAGAATAAATGGAAGGAAGCAAACAAAAAAATAATATAGTTCAGCTCATCTGATGATACCTCTACAAGAATGAGGAAAGAGTTGATCCAAGAACCTATGATAGGACATCAAAAAGAGAATTCATTTTTCTAGGTCTTTCTTATCTTTGTGATGTAATTTAAATAATGTAAAACACAATTTACTACTAAGATACTTTTATGTTTTATCAGTTTTGCACATTTTCATATGGACTTCACCTCAGTCTACAACATTCCTTCATCATTCTGTCCCTGATATTTTTACACACACAAGACATAAGATAACCAGTTTGATTTACAGCATGAGAAGTTATCCACCTGGCTTCCTTGGAAGCAGAGCATGGTCAATAGATAACATTACTTCTGATTGCTCACTACATGTAATGGTTTCTGTAATACTTATTGCATTCTTTTTAGTATTTTAAAAACTTCTGGCTAAACTCAAACTCATTCATAGACGTTTGTGTTAAGTATTTCACAAGTTTTATTTCCCTTAATTCTTAAGATAACATTTTCTATAAAACTAATGTTATTACCATTTTAGTGTTTGGAAAAATTGTAATTAAAGGCAGTAAGTGCATGGCTCAAACACACACTTTGAGCAAAGAAATGAGTCAAAGTTTCCAAAAGTCTTTCAGCAATACACAAAAGGTAGGTAAAATCTCTCCATTCTCTTACACTCTCAATTCAATATTCATATTTCCAAGAAATAATAGCATAGCAATTATTGCCCATGGTGATAGTTTTCTGTTACATTTGGTCTTCAACACAGATTGTGTTGGTGACATTGGGTTATCATGCACAGAGCTGAGCCTATAAGAGAAAATTTTCTTCAGTCCCATAGTTCCTGTTTCCTTTTTAAAAAGTACTAAAACTTTTAAATATTTTCACTTATTGTGTTAAGAATCCAAAAAAACGAAAAGAAATTGCATATAATCACTCCAAAATGCTTTAAAAATAAATGATAAAACAGGACCCCGTGAAGTAAACTTTCTTCTACTTTTAAAATTATTCTAAAAGACTTGCGCTGGTTGGTCACATCTGTAAACCTAACTATTCGCCATATCAACACTGAAGCTAGAGATCTGTGGATAACAGTTGGAAACCAATGAGGGAAAAATAAATTCATAGGATTATTTTTCAAAAATTTCAATGAATTAGCAACAGGTCAGGAATGGAGATGTAGCTCATATAGTAGCTCACCAATCTAGAGAGGAAAGGCCTAGCAAGACTTTGAAGCCCTGATTTCAAACTCTGAGCACACCAACATACATGCAATTGGATGAGAACACACGCTCTTGCACACACACACACACACACATTCAAAATACCTTCATATTAGTGTTTTGCATCAATTTCTTTGTTAACAATATTATATGAGTAAAATAAAGGAAATAAACTCTTCCATCTCAGAACATGTTATATGTTTTCTATTGTAAAATTCTGTACACAGGGGTCACATTTACATGAGCAAGGTAATGAGTACATTTCCTAACATGCATTGTTACCTCCTCCTTTATGTTCCCCTACCATCCCTTCCCTCCCACCTCTACAAGCACACTCCCCTCCCTAAGTACACTTCCCCTGCCTAAATTGTAAAGTTCATTTTTCATCATAGTGTCTTGTGCATCTCATTGTTATAATGGGTCAACCTGTATCCCTATTTAAGCATCTTGTTTTTTTCCTTTCCCTCCCCAAATTAGAGGAACGTATATACAAGATGTGGGCGCACCAACTTCAAATACAGTGTAAACGGGTTATAGCATGGGGAAGGAACATATAAAGAAACAAAAAAAACACATCACCTGTTATAAGTACGTTAGAATCAATAACAAGCAAGAGAAAAACACACGTGTGTTCCTATCTTGGGTTTGATTTGCCTAATTTGGTCATATGTGCAAAGCTTTTAACCTTTTCTGCTTATCTCAGACATAAAATAGTTATTAAAAATTAAGGAAAACATAGGGCCTATGTTTCTTTGGATCTGGCTTACATCACTTAATATTTTTTTCCAAGTCTTTCCATTTTCTAACAAATTGGGCGATGCCATTCTTTCTGATGGAGGCAAAGAATTCCATTGGTATAAATACCACATTTTCTTGATCCATTCATCTACTGAGGGGCATCTGGGTTGGTTTCAGATCTTAGCGATGGTAAATAATGCTGCAGTAAACATAGTTGTGCTGGTAGCTTTAGTGTGGTCTTGTTTGTGATCATCTGGGTAAATGCACAAAAGTGGGATTCCTGGGTCATAGGGGAGCTCTATGTGGAGTCTTTTGAGGAACCTCCATAGTACTTTCCAAACGGTTGAATAAGTATACACTCCCACCAAGAATGCAGTACAGTTCTCTTGTGGCTACATCCCCTCCAGCATCTGTTGTTGTAAAAGTATGGAATGGTTCAGGAAATTGCCTGTCATCCTTTCTCAGGGGCCATTCTAATCTTCTCTGTATTGTTCCAATGTTAGAGTACTTGATGCTGAATTGAGCATAGAACATTTTTTATATATAAAGTGTAATTTATTTTCTTAAACTAGACAATTCAACAAAAAGTAAGCTCAAAAGAATTGCCATGAAATTTTAGAACCATGTACTTCTTACATAAGCACACATTTAAGAATAAAGACTGACATGTCAAAAACAAAATAATTCCAGATATTTGTTGTTCAAGAGATGTGTAAGAGGAGGAATTCAATTATTTTATACAAGGCACCTGTCATAATGAACACTGAAGCAAGTGTTAAGGTTTTAAGTTTTAATGTTTTAAACATATTTAATTTTGGGAATTTGCTTATATATGCCAAAACTAGGACTGTTTGGCAGGACATAAATTTTTTTTGGGGTGGGAGTCTGTGAGTGGGGCCTGAACTCTGGGACTGGGCGCTGTCCCTCAGCTCTTCAGCTCAAAGCTACTGCTCTACCACTTGAACCAACGTGCCAGTTCCAACTTTTTTCTTTTTGCTTATGTGGTGCTGAGGAATCGAACCCAGGGCTTCATGCATGCAAGGCAAGTACTCTACCACTGAGCCACCTACCCAGCCCCAGGTCATAAAACTTTTTGATAAAGTATTTAAGATTTATGGTAGCAGACATATGCTACTAAGTATGTACATTTCAGAGTTTATACAAATTTTACTAATGAGAAGTTGCAAAGTCTTTGTGTAAAGGAGCAGAATAAAGAGTTAAGACTTTTAACTACATAGTTTCTATTAAAAATATAGAGCTTCCTTATTTTAGATGTTAGTGAGGAACAAATGATGATATAAGCCATATACAAATGATGAGATGAGCCATAAATAGTAATCTTAATGGGTAACTTTAAAGACTGCTCATAGCCTTTAAAACTCTTGTTGAACATCATAATCTTAGGCAGTTTTAAATGTACAGGAATATGAGAAAATAGTAAAATCTAATACGTAGTACCCTTCAAATACTGAAAACACTGGTAATTGTTTTGTTTTTCATTTTATTAATCATTAATATTTAATTATTGGTTTTTCTTATTTGTAGCATTGTTTTCCTTGTTGTAATATAATACAACTTTTTGTAAGTCATCATTATGAAGTACTTGGAGAAGGTTACTGGGATGGCCAAACCATTTTTTATAGGTGCATGTGAATTTATGAAGAGGAAAATTAAGAACAAAATATTTATTTAAAAAGTTATGAAGTAGAGTCTGAATCAGGAATGTTGATAAATGTCCACACCTAAAATCTTACCCAGAGGCTGAAGCAGTGATTTTAAAGAGTTGAGGCCACAAAAGTGAGAGACTCTGTTTAGTTTTGTTTTATATTTTGATTTTGCTGGTAATGGGGCTTGAACTCTGGGTCCTAGGTCCTGTCCCTCAGCTCAAGGCTAGTGCTACCACTTGAGCCACAACACCACTTCCATCTTTTTCTCCTTATGTGGTGCTGAGAAATCAAATCTAGGGCCTCATGCATGCAAGGCAAGCACTCTAACACTGAGCCACCTTCCAAGCACCTGACAGAATGTTTTTTAAAAAATCAATTTATCCAACATTTGCTTTCTGCTTTGGGTTATGTTATTAAATATATGAATACCTTTTTATATCATTGTGAATTGTCATACTTCTGAATTTATACTAACTTCAACCACTTTATCCTTTTCAAAGTCATGAAATAGCTCAGAGTTTGCTTCCATGAAGATTGTTTTTACATTTAAAACTTCTCCTGAGACATTTTTATTTTTAACAAAATAACTTTATATTTCATTTTGATGGGTTATCATACATCAAATACCTTCAAATGTATATGTAGAGTCTAAAGACAGCAGTATGAATATTCTCATACTGCTCTTGTTTATCTGTTATGCACTTTCAGTATTGTGATATTTCTCTTTCTCTTTCACTCTCCCATTTCCTCTCTTTCTCTTTCATGCTCCATGTCTGCTGCTCTTCTATGGTGAAAACTTTAAAAACTTGAAAAAGGAAATCAAAACAGAACTTAGAAAATGGGAAAAACTCCCATGCTCCTGGATTGGAAAGATTAACATCGTGAAAATGGCAATACTTCCCAAGGCTATCTACAAATTTAATGCGAAACCTATCAAAATTCCAACCTCATTCTTCAAGGAAATAGAAGAGGCAATCCAAAAATTCATATGGAATAATAAAAGAGCCCGAATAACAAAAACGCTCCTCAATGGAAAGAACACTGCTGGAGGAATATCAATACCAAATTTCAAACTCTACTATAAAGCCATAGTAATCAAAATAGCTTGGTACTGGCACAAGAACAAACTTCAGGACCAATGGCATAGAATTGAAAACCCAGAAATGAACCTAAAGACCTATAGTCATCTAATCTTTGATAAGGGAGCTAAAAAAATAGAATGGAAGAAAGACAGCCTCTTCAGTAAATGGTGCTGTCAAAATTGGTTAACTAGATGTAGAAAACTAAAGCTAGATCCTTATATATCACCCTGCACCAGAATCAACTCCAAATGGATCAAAGACCTCGGAGTCAAAGCAGACACTCTGAAAACATTACAGGATGGAATAGGAGAAACTCTAGGTCTCCTTGGCTCTGGCCGAAATTTTCTGAATAGAGACCCGGGAACACAACAAATCAATGAAAGGTTGGACAAATGGGATTGCATGAAGTTGCAGAGCTTCTGCACAGCAAAGGACATAGCTAGCAAGATCAATAGAAAGCCCACAGATTGGGAGAAGATCTTCACTAGCCATAAAACGGACAAGGGTCTCATATCTAAAATATACTTGGAACTCAAAAAATTAAATCCCCCAACAATAAATCCTCGAAGAAACAACTGCCCAATAAATAAGTAGGCTAATGACTTAAAGAAGAAAGAACGATGGCCAATAGACACAGGAAAAAATGCTCAACCTCCCTAGCCATAAAAAAATGCAAATCAAAACAACATTGTCATACCACCTCACCCTAATATGTCCCTCCCCTACAGTATAACCCCTGCTTTCACTATATTTGATGTCGGTATAATTTGTGGAGGGGAAGTGGAAAAACACGTCGTTTAAATAAGGATACAGGTGGACCTGTTCCAACAATGAGAAGTACAAGTTGTCATGTCAAAATCGAACTTTACAACTTGGGGGGAGGGGAGGAGAGGTGGGAGGAAAGATGCGAAGAGATAGGAAGGGTAAACAAAGGAGGAGGCTACAATGCTTGATAAGAAATGTACTCACCGTCTTGCCCATGTAATTATAAACCCTCTGTACAGTATTTTCACAATAAAAATAAAAAGAATTTCTGCTGGTCTACTATTATCCTTCAGAATCCACTGGTTTTGTGGGAACATGATAGCGACCATCAGTTACCCTTGCATTCTTTAAGAGTTATAACAGTGACGTGATGTTATTCATTTCTATTCTAAATGGCAAAACAACAGATCTAGGAATTCCTTTTCACTTTTACTACTGTTATAAATTTTATCTCATAGGAATCATTGAAACGGATAGGATACTTTTAACCTCTGACCTAAAAGTTCGTTTTCTTTTTTCTTTTACAAACGACCTTTTTCTTTTATTATAAGTAAATACATGTAACGAAAACAATGCTTTCCTGTGGAAAGTAGACCGAATATATTCAGGGATGAAAAACAAGGTAATGGGGGAAATGATTACAAAGGATGCCCATCATAGAGCACGGAACCTCAGAGCAGTTTATCATGTACACTTTGTGAGAATGACAATGTGCTGGGAACTATAGATTAAATCATTGAACAACTGATATAAATATATACACATATATTTATATATGTATATTTATTTTTAAATGCATATATGTGTGTATATGCCCTTATATATGTATACATGCATGTTACTATACACAAAAATACATACATACACACATGTACACATGCACACATGGAGAAAGACACATAGTTACAGACAACACAAGTTTCACTACTTGTTGAATATGCCTTAGACATAAAGTTTGGAATCAAATATGTTGAAGATGTATTTGTCTCTAAAAATTCTTTTACCACTCCTATCTCTTTTTTTAAAGTAATTTATTAATTTATATGATAGTCCTATTCTTACGGCACACTGGAGACAGGTAACTTGCCAAATACATGAAGCAGTTTGTTATGTACTCAATACAAGCTCCACCCCAGTGTAGACCTTGAACTCTGGGCTTAGGCGCTGTCCCTCAGCTATTCATCTCAAGGCTAGTGCTCTACCACTGGAGCCACAGCACCACTTCCAGCTTTTTCTTTTTATGTGGTGCTGAAGAATTGAACCCAGGCCTCATGCATGCAAAGCAAGAACTCTACCACTGAGCCATCTTTCCAGCATCTCCTCTTATCTCTTCAAATGGGTAGGTTTTGACACATTCGACTTTCAAAATGCAGTACAAGTGATAGCAAGTCAATCGGAAATCTCAGTAAGTAAACGTCATATGGCGTCTCCTTGCTCCCGAGGAAATGCTAGTTCTTATAGACACTCTCAAAAACCAAAGTAGCAGGAAAATACCCTGGTACAGAATAAAGTTATAAGGCTTTAAATGGCATTCTTCCTTGAGTTCTTTTCCAACAGCCAGCATCAATTCTTAAGCAGATGAGTGAGTCCTCAGAAGATTGGAGCTCAGGTCAACATTTAACAAACTCATGTGAAAAGTCCTATGTGAGAAATGCTGACTGAGGTCTTGCTGATTTCATGGTCAAGAAAATAAGACAAAAAGAAAGTATTTTAATGTATTAAAATTTGAGAATAATTTGTAACCTGTCAATAAATGTGTAGAACACAATTATACCAAAATGACAAAAAATGATGTGCATGTGAATTACGTGCTCTTGGGCTTGGCGAGTGATCTTAGGTGTGTCTACACAAGTAGAATCAGCACAAATCAATCAGCATTTCTTCATTTAAGATACAAGGAAAGGATACAGGTTGACCCATTGCAACAATGAGATGTACAAGACACTCTATCGGGGGAGGGGGTTGGAGGGAAGAGTTGGGAGGCGTGAAGGGAAGGGATGGTAGGGGAAAAACCAAGGAGGGGGTAAAAATGCTCAATAAGAAATGTACTCATTACCTTACATATGTAACTGTAAACACTCTGCACAGGACATTTACAATAAAAATATGTATTAAAAACATACAAGGAAAACTTCTGTACTTATCGGAAGTTGTATTTGTCACTCAATATCAGTAAGGTATCAGTTTTATGATCACAGGCATATTAAAATTCTGGATGCTCAAATTCTCTACATAAGCACAGTCTATTATTTACATTAGAATCTGCCCACATCCTAGTGCAGTGTAATTGCAATGAAAATTTTTACTACATTCTATGTTTGTAATAAAAATAAAATCATATGCACTATCAACTGATGCAAATTTTTTCAGATAATTTTTTAGTGTGAAAATACTGTAAACAGAGGATGCAATTACATGGGCAAGGAAATGAGTATATTTCTTACCAAGCATTTTTGCCACCTCCTTTGTTTCCCCTTCCCATCCCTTCCCTTCTCACCACCCCGGTCCCTCTCCTCTTTAATCCCCGCCCCCCAGCCAAAGTTGTAATGTTCGTTTTTCCATATAAAGTCTTGTATATCTCATTGTTGCAACACGTCCACCTGTATCCATATATAAACAATTTGTTATTCCCTTTCGCCTCCACAAATTATATTAACATAAACTACAGTGAAAGCAGGGGTTATACCTTGGGGAAGGGACATAAAATGCAAGAAACAAATCATCTTATAAATATGTTAGAAACAATAATAAGAAAAAAAAACATTTGAATCCTTACCTTAGGGTTCATTTCATCAAACATCTACTTATCTGAACGTTTCTGCTGTCTCAGACATATACTAGGGATTGCAAGTAAGGGAAACCATGAGAACTATGTTTCTTTGGGGTTGTCTTGCTTTACTTAATATATTTTTTCCAATTCTTCCCATTTCCTAACAAATGGAGCAATGTCATTCTTTCTGATGGAGGCATAGAATTCCATTGTGTATATATACCACATTTTCTTGATCCATTCATCTACTGAGGGGCATCTGTGTTGGTTCCATATCTTAGCCATGGTAAATAATGCTGCAATAAACATGGTTGTACTGGTAGCTTTAGTAAGGTCTTATTTGTGATCATTTGGGTAAAAGCCCAAAAGTGGGATTGCTGGGTCATTGGACAGCTCTATGTGGCGTCTTTGAGGAACCTCCATACTAATTTCGAAAGTGGTTGAACAAGTTTACACTCCTACCAACAATGCAGTAAGGTTCCCTTCTGTCCACATCCCCTCCAGCATCTTTTGCAATTATATTTCTTGATTTAGCCATTGGAACTGGGGTGAGGTGATATCACAATGTTGTTTTGATTTGTATTTCTCTTATGGCTAGGGAGGTTGAGCATTTCCTCATGTATCTATTGCCCTTCCTTCTTTCCTCTTCAGTGGGCCTTTAGCCCACTTATTTATTGCCCAGTTGTTTCATTGAAAATTTGTTGTTGGGGAATTTAGTTTTTTGAGTTCCATGTATATTTTAGATATGAGACCCTTGATCTTGCTAGCTATGTGTTAGCCATGCAGAAGTTCTGCAATTCCATGCAATCCCATTTTTCCAACCTTTCTTTGATTTGTTGAGTTTCCAGGTCTCTATTAAGAAAATATTGACCTGTGAAAAGGAGACCTAGGGTTTCTCTAATTCCATCCTTTAAAGATTTCAGAGTGTCTGCTTTGACTCCGAGGTATCTGATCAATGTGGAGATGATTCTGGTGCAGGGTGATATATAAGGATCCATCTTTAGTTTTCTACAAATGATTAACCAATTTTTCCAGCACTATTTACTGAAGAGGGTGTCTTTCTTCCATTCTAGTTTTTAGCTCCCTTATTGAAGATTACAGTGCTATAGGTCTGTGGGTTCATTTCTGGGTTTTCAATTCTATTCTAGGTATATTTTAGATATGAGACCCTTGTGCATTGTATGGCTAGTGAAGATCTCCCAATGCGTGGTCTTTCTGTTGATCTTGTTAGCTATACCCTTTGCCATGAAGAAGCTCAGCAATTTCATGCAATCCCATTTGTCCAACATCTCTTTGATTTGTTGTGTTTCTAGGTTTCTATTAAGAAATTTTAGGCCTGTACCAAGGAGACCTATGATTTCTGCTATTCCATCCTGTAATGTTTTCAGAATGTCTGCTTTGACTCTGAGGTCTTTGATCCATTTGGAGTTGATTCTGGTACAAGGTGTTATATAAGGATCGAGCTTTAGTTTTCTACAAGTAGTTAACCAGTTTTGCCAGCACCATTTACTGAAGAGGCTGTCTTTCCTCTATTCTAATTTTTTAACTCCCTTATCAAAGATTAGATGGCTTATATGTCTGTAGGTTCCTTTCTGGGTTTTCAGCTCTATTCCATTGGTGCTGAGGTCTGTTCTTGTGCACGTACCAAGCTGTTTTGATTACTATGGATTTATAGTAGAGTTTGAAATTTGGTATTGATATTCCTCCAGCACTGTTCTTTCTGTTAAGGATTGTTTTTGCTATTTGGGGCCTTTAATAGTTCCATGTAAATTTTTGGATTGCCTCTTCTTTTTCCTTGAAGAATGCCGTGGGAACATTGAAAGGCATCACATTGAATTAGTAGATAGCCTTGGGGATTATTGCCATTATCACGATGTAAATCCTTCCAATCCAGGAACATGAGAGGTTTTTCCACTTTCTAATTTCTGTTTGATTTCCCTTTTCACGTTTTTAAATTTTTCTTTTTTCCACGTTTTTTAAATTTTTCATTATAGAGGTCCTTCACTTCTTTGGTTAAGTTAATTCCTAGGTATTATTGATTGTGGGACTATTACAAATGGAGTTGCTTTCCTGATTTCAGACTCACTTTTCTCATTGCTGCCATACAGAAAAGCCATTGATCTTTGAGGGTTAATTTTATACCCCATTACTTTGCCAAAATTTAAAATCAGCTTGAGTCATTTGGGTGTGGAGTCCGTGGGATTCATTAAACACAAGCTAATGTCATCTGCAAAGAGGGAGAGTTTTATTTAATCTTTCCCTGTTTGGATCCCTTTATTGCCTCTTTTCTTATTGCTGTAGCTAGTCATTCTATTACTAAATTGAAGTGGAGAGAGTGGACAACCTTGTCTCGTTCCTGAGTTAAGATGAAATGGCTTTAGTTTTTCACCATTAAGTAAAATTCTGGCTGTTTGTCATATACAGCCTTTATTGTATTGAGGAATGTTCCCTGGATTCCTAATTTTTCCAGAACCCTCATCACAAAGGATTGTTGGATCTTGTCAAATGCTTTTTTCTGCATCTATTGAGATAATCATGTGGCTCTTATCCTTGCTCCTGTTGATGTGATGAATTATGTTAATTGATTTGTGTATATTGAACCAGCTTTGCAGCCCTGAAATGAATCTTGTTTGATGGTGGTGTATGAGTTTTTGGATGAATTGTTGAAATTGATTGGCCAGAATTTTGTTGAGAAGTTTTGCATTAATGTTCATCAAAGAAATGGGTCTATAGTTCTCTTTCTTTGATGAGTCCCTGCCTGGTATTGGGATGAGGGTTATGATGGCTTCATAGAATGAGTTCGGTAGTGAACTTTCTATTTCAATTCCATTGAAGAGTTGGAAAAGTATTGGTGTGAGCTCTGCCATGAAGGCTTTATAGAATTCCGCTGTAAAGCTGCTTTTCTGAGATGGGAGGTCTCTTATTACTGTTTCTATTTCAGTGTTTGATATGAGCCAGTTAAGATGGTTTAACTCACCTTGGTTTGTTTCAGCATTTCGATATTGGCTTGGAAAACGTCTATTTCTGCCAGGCACTCTAACTTATTAATATAATATTTTGAGAAGTATTCTCTTATATTGTTCTGAATCTTGGTTGTTACTGTGGTGATGCTTCCATTCTCATACCTGAGTTTATTTATTTGAGTGTGTTCTCTTCTTTTTCTCATAAGATTTGCTAAGGATCTGTCAATTTTTTTAATTTTTCAAAGTATCAACTCTTTGGTTTTTGGTTCTTACAATTTTTATTTTTGGATTCTAATTCGTTTAATTCTGGTGTAATTTTAATGATTTCTTTCCATCTACTGTATTGTAGCTAGGCGCCAGTGGCTCATGATTGTAACTCTAGCTACTAAAGTGGCTGAGAGCTGAGAATCATGGTTCAAAGCTAGCCTAGGCAGGAAAGTCCATGAGACTCTTACCTCAAATGAGACAAAAGAAAACTGTTAGTTGCTCAAGTGGTAGAGCACTAATCTTGAGCTGAAGAGCTGAGGGGCAGTGTCCAGGTCCAGATTTCAAGTCCCACTACTGACAACAATTAAAAATAAACATTTACAAATAAACAATATTTTGACATAAATGTTAAATATATATTCTAAAAATTTTTAAATCCTCACTGGATATATTAGTTTATCTAAATATATAGAAGTGTTTTCTGGTTTTAGTTGTTTTTGAGTCAATTGTGTAAATCAAACATTTCTCATTCAATTCATATGTGTAGTTTTATAAACTTATAGGCCATAGTATAAAACTAGCAGATATGTGATAGACAGTGCTGTTTTAGGTATCTACCTTGGCATTCTAAAATTAAGACTTCTCCCCCAAAATCGATATGCCCTCTAACCTTGTCAGAGGTTTCATCTTATTGGAGCAGAAATGTATCATCGTTTGGAACAACTGTAACATTTTACATGTATTCCACTTAGTTTAACAACCAAAACATTCAAGTCATCTGAACCATGCAAGTAATAACAAAATGTCTTCTGACCTTTTTATTCTCTTAAGAGATGAAAATCTTTAATTATACATTTATTTTTTTTCTGCCTAAGATCCTATATCTTAGGAAGATCTTTTTGTGTAACCCTGTGTTCCTGATAAGAAAACCAGAACAAAGGCAATAATGAAAATAGCCAATGAAAATACTTGAAAGCAGTATTGCCATTTTCACTATATTAAGTCTGCCTATCCAAGAGCATGGGAGGTCTTTCCATTTCCTAGTATCTTGTGTAATTTCTTTCTTTAACTTTTTATAGTTTCATTTATTTTTTTATTGTGAAAATACTGTAAAGAGGGTTTATAATTACATGGGCAACATAATGAGTACATTTCTTATCAATCATTGTAGACTCCTCCTTTGTTTCCCCTTCCCATCTCTTCCCATGCTTCTCCCGCCCCCCCCAACCCAATCCTTCTTCCTCCCACCAAAGTTGTAAAGTTTGTATTCGACATAATGACTTGTATATCTCATTGTTACAATAGATCCACCTGTATCCCTATTTAAATAATTTGTTTTTTTCTCTTCCCCTCCACAAATTATATCAACATCAAATACAGTGAAAGCAGGGGTTACACCATGGGGCAGGAACATACAAAGCAACAAAGAACTAATCTTATAAATGTGTTAGAAACAATCACCTGAAAGAAAAAATACATTTGAATGCTTATCTTAGGGTTCATTTCTCTAACATCAACTTATCTGACCTTTCTGCTTGACTCAGAATATACTAGTTTTAGCAAATAAAGGAAATCATGGGACCTAAGTTTCTTTGGGCCTGGGTTACTTCACTTAATATAATTTTTCCAAGTCTTTCCATTTCCTAACAAATGGGGCAATGTCATTCTTTCTGATGGAGGCACAGAATTCCATTGTGTATATATACCACATTTTTATAGTTTTCATTAAATAGTTCTTTTACATCTTTGGTTAGGTTAATTCTTAAATATTTTATTTTGGGGGAGGTTATTGTGAATGGGGTTGCTCCCTTTCTGCTTGTACATTGTCAGTGTACAGGAAGGCAACTGATTTTATGGGTTGATTTTGTATCCTGCTACTTTGCTGAAGTGATTTATGATTTCTAAGAGTTTGGGAATGGAGTTTTTGTGATAGTGAAGGTATAGTATTTTGTCATCTGTAAAAAGGGATAGTTTAACTTCTTCTTTTCCTATGCGGATCCCTTTAATGTCTTTTTCTTACCTTATTTACCTGGGTAAGGGTTCCAGGACTATTTTGAAGAGGAGTGGGGACAGTGGGCATCCTTGCCTTGTTCCTGATTTTAAGAGAATTGGTTTTAGCATTTCCCCATTAAGTATAATATTGGCTATTGGTCTGTCATAAATGGCTTTTATTGTTTTAAGAAATGTTCCTTCTATTCTTATTTTCTCCAGAGCTTTTACCATGAATGAATGTTGAATTTTATCAAAGGCCTTTCCAGTATCTGTGGAGATAATCATGTGGTTCTTGACCTTGGCTCTGTTGATGTGTAGGATTACATTTATTGACTTATGTATGTTAAACCATCCCTGCATCTCTGGGATGAAGCCTATCTGATCATAGTGTATGATTTTTTTTTTTATGTTTCTGGATTCTGTTAGCTAGAATCCTGTTAAGGATCTTTGCATCAGTGTTCATCAAGGAAATTGGCCTGTAATTCTCTTTTTTGGTTGGGTCTTTGCCTGGTTTGAGGATGAGTGTGATATTGGCTTCGTAGAATGAGTTTGGGATAGCTCCCTCCTTCTCTGTTTCTCTGAAGAGCTTGAGGATTATGGCCATTAGTTCTTCTTTAAAGGTCTTATAGAATTCTGCTGTGAATCCATCTGGTCTTGGGCTTTTTTTGTTGGAAGACTTCTGATTGTTTCTGTATCTCGTTGTAGGATATTGGCTTATTTAATAATTTACTTCTTCTTTGCTTAGTTTGGGCAACTTGTATTTCTCTAAAAATGCATCCATTTCTGCCAGGTTTTCTTACTTTAGAGAGTATAACTTTTGAAAGTAGTCCGTTAAGATTGTTTTAGATATTTTGTGTATGTATTGTGAATTTTCCTATGGCATCCCTAATCCTGTTAATATGGGTTTCCTCTCTTCTTTTTAATTAATCTTGCCAACGGTCCATCAATTTTATTTATTTTTTCAAAGAACCAGTTTTTTCTTTGGGTAATTCTGGCTATGGTTCTACAATCTTCTAATTCATTAATCTCCAGTCTTAGTTTGGTTATCTGGCTCCTTCTAGTAAATTTAGGTTGCATTTTTTTTTCATGTTTTTCTAGCTATTTTAATTGCAACATGAGATAATTTACTTGGTCTGTCTCTATTTTCTTGATGTGGGCACTGAGGGCAATAAATTTTCCCCTCAGGACTGCTTTTGATGTGTCCTACAAGTTTCTTTGTGCGGTGTTTTCATTTTCATTGAGTTGTAGGAAATTATTTCTTCTTTGATCTCTTCTGTTACCTAGCCATTGCTTAGAAGTGTGCTGTTCACTTTCCATGTATTAGAATAATTTCTGCTGTATGCTTTGTTATTGAGAACTAGCTTGATTCCACTGTGGTCAGATAGGATAGAGGGGATTAAGTTGATCCCCTTGTATTTGCTTAAGTTCCTTGCATGAACTATGATATGGTCTATTTTGGAGAAAGTTCCATGAGCTGCTAAGAAGAATGTGTACTCTGTTGTTTTAGGGTGAAATACTCGGTAGATGTCAGTTAATTCCGTTGAAGTATGGCCTCACTTAATTCAGTAGCTTCTTTTCCAATCCTCTGTTTGGTAGACCTGTCCTTGGCGAGAGTGGGGTGTTAAAGTCTACTAGTATTTTCATATTGGGATCTATTTTATTCTGTAAGTTTGAGAGTATTTGCTTAACATATCTGGGTGCACCAATGTTTGGGGAATATAAGTTGGTAATATAAGAGGGAACTGTCCTCCTCTTGGGTTGTTCCCTGTATTAATATGTAGTGTCCAGCCTTGTCTTTTTGTATTGATTATAATGAAAAGTTTATCTTCTGAGATATCAGGCTTGCTACACTTGCTTTCTTACTGGGGGCATTTGATTGGTAGATCCTTTTCCAACTCTTTACTCTGAGTTTGTTTGTATGTTTGGCTGAGAGGTGTGTCTCCTGAAGGCAACAGATGGATGGGTCATGTTTTCTAATCCAATCCGCAGTTCTTTTTCTTTTGATTGGCAAATTAAGCCCGTTAATATTAAGAGATAGTATAGAGAGATTCATTTTGATCCCTGTCATTCCCAATTTCCCTCAGTTTTTCTTCTTTCCTTTCCTCCTGTGCTTGCTTAGTTAGATTTCTATTAATTACTGTCTGGGTACATGTCCCTGTTCCTGGTTGCTTTCTTCAGGTTGTGTTCCCACTCTTAGTATTCTTTGTAATGCTGGCTTAATGTTTATGTATTCATTTAGTTTTTATTTGCTATTAAAAATTTTCAGCTCTCCATCGAATGTGAATGCTAGCTTTTCCGAGTATATCAGTCTGGGTTGACAGTTATTGGCTCTCAGGGCTCGTATGGTACTTTCCCAGGCCTTTCTTGCATTCAGTATTTGTGTGGAGAGATCTGCAGTGATTCTAATTTTTTCCCGTTTATTATAGCTCCTTCTTCATTTTTGCTGCATGCAAGATGGTTTCCTTATTATTCAGGTCTATCATTTTTACTATAATGTGTCTAGAAGTGTTTCTCCTGGTGTCTTGCTTGTTAGGTGTTCTATATGCTTCTGTTATGTAGGTAAGATGTTCTTTTTTGAGATGGGGAAAATTTCACTGATTATCTTGTTGAATAGGTGTTGCATTCCCTTGCTTTGATATTCCTCACCTTCGTCCACTCCAATTATACAAAGGTTAAATTTCTTGGCACTATCTGCTTGCTCTTGAATTTCCCTTGGGCATAATTTAAGTGATGTTTCCATATCTGTCATTGTTTGGTCCAGTTGGTGTATTCTGTCTTCTGTATCTGACACTCTACATTCCATTTCGTTCACTCTGTTAACTGTGGCTTCCATTGTGGTTTGCAAGGAAGAAATGGACTCATTTATGGATTTGGTGTTGGTTCTCAAAGTACTGATCTCACCTCTTAATAAGGTATGTATTGCCTCTATTTTGGCATTTTTCTCACTTCTGAGTGAGGTATGTACTTCCTCTACTTTTGTGTGTACCTCGTGTTTGAGATCCTGCATTTCTTTCGATAGTTTGTCCCCATGTTCTTTAATTTCTGGTCTATTTCTCGCTTTATTTTTTGAGTCATTGTCTCCAGCATCCCTTGGATGTAGCTTTTGTCTTTCATTCCTGCTTTGCTCCCACTGGGGCTCTCCCCTGTGTGGCTGCTGGCTATTGGGGATACCTTGCTATCCTGGCTATTAATAAATCT
>NW_024872247.1:0-21701 GCF_019054845.1 Dipodomys spectabilis | reverse complement strand
AAATTTGCCCTGCATTTTTTGGTATTGTCTACTTTTCTGACATTGACCACGTGGTTTTTTTCATATTGGGCAAAACAATATCACTTTGCCTCTGGAATTCCATAAAACTTATGGCCGATTTTTATTTTTTTTAAACGAAAACATTGGTTTAAGTGTGTGTGTGTGTGTGTGTGTGTGTGTGTTTGTGAGCATGTTCAATATAATCTCATAGTACATAAAAACTGTGTAAAAAGATATCTTCTTCTATTTCTTAGTACTGATATTTCCTATCAAATGTACCATTTGTTAAAAGAAAACATTTTTATCAAGGTAGTAGTAAAAGGAACGAGACCCAGCTCAGCTCCTAGCCAGCTGTGAGGAAAAACACCAGTAAGGAGGTAAGAATTGTCTTAAAATATTTGTTCCACATATTTGTTTCTGTCTTCAGAAAGTTCGAATATGTAGCAGATGTTATGAGTATGCCTTAAAAGACAGCTTTTGAGTAAGTCATTATGTAATAGTTTGCTGTGATTTACATTAAAACTAGCATGTAATTCTATATGTCAATATAAATTTAAGTGTCTTTAACCAGTCTGTGTATAAACTTGTAAGCAACTAAGCAGGAGATTTGACAATTCATCTGAGGAATGTAGTCTAGCCCTGATCCTGCCTGGGACCATCCTACCTCCACCATGGTGCACTGGACTCCTGTTTGACTCCATCACACACGGCTGATTCTTGGTAAAAGACTTCTTCAGATTTACAAAAACTAAGACTCTTGAGGGACACTCTCTGTCAACCTTACCCAGCTAGACCTGAATAAGTCAGTTATGTTGTTTTGCTATTGAAGCATGTGTAGGCCAGGAGTGCTCCTGTAAATTTTGGTTATCAGGTTTTCCAGGCAGCCAAGCTGTGCTCAAACTCTCATCCCATCTATTGAGTTTTGTCATGAGTTCTGGAATGTATTTTTGATCAATTCTTGATAGGGTGCATGTAAGCTCTCTTGATCCCATAGATCTCCTTGTTGATTTAATTGGATGTAATAAAGGGTTTTTGTGGCAAAGATTGCAGTTCAAAGCCAGGCAGGGAAGAAAAATCGCTCTGAGACTCTATCTCCCAACTAACCACCACCGAAGAGCCACACTGGAAGTTGGCTCAAAAATTAACCAGCCAAATGCTAAAAGTGGCCCCGTGATTCAAAGTGGTAGGACGCTAGCCTCGAGCAGAAGTGCTCAGGGAAAGTGCTCAGGCCTTGAGTTCAAAGCCCATATGCCATGCACAAGCACCTAGACCCCCAGGAAAAGGTGGAAGAGAGTAAGAGGAGATGATGTCACATCAGCCACACTTTGCCTGCCCTTTCAAATTTAACCAGAGCCAGGATGTCAATAGAAATAAGTTGAGAAGCTTGTCCATCTAATATCGATATCTGTCTAACTTCTAACTGGACAGGTATTTATATTCTTGCCTTTGTTACCTGCTATTTATAGGAAATGATCAAGGTCTCTCACTAGGCCCTTAACTATTGCAATCTAGCCCTAGCTTTTGACTAGTTATGGGCTCATGGCATAATTGGAAATTTTCTGGATTGTGCTCAGGTTGCGTTTTCCTGTGTCACTCATATCAACAACTCCTGCCACCTTGCAGCCTTTTGCCTGATCTCAGCATTTACAAGTTTCTCTCTAACAGGATAAAAGCCCTCAATCAGGACCTGTGACCAAGCCAAGGCCATCCTATTCCTACAGGCAACCAGAGGGTTCGCATACACTGCCCTGGACCCAGCACAGATCGGGAACTGAAAACCCAAACCCCATTGACTTCTCCACATCCCAATGCCAGCAGGAAGTAACCAGAAAAGACCACGAGGCCCTTCCTCCTTTATACTCCTTCAAGGTTCCAAATGATGGGAATCTGCTTTGTTCTCTTAACACCATGCTACTTCCGTCTCAGCCCAATTATTTTTATGTACCCAAAGATCCTATAAGAACTTCCCTCTCGCTTCTTGGCCCTCTCATTTTATGTATCTAAGGGTGGAATATGAAGGGTTCACCCCCACTCTGTTGTCCCAGGCCCATACAGACTGCAGGCAAAATCCCAGTTATGTGTAAACTCTTTTGAAGTGCAGGCAAGGCAATCCACCTAAGCCCAGCTGTAAACATCCCATTTGGGGCCCAACTGAAAGGCCCTCACCTTCCTTGACCTAGGGGCTTTTCATTAACCTCTACCTCCTTGTTCAGACTTCCTAAAAAACCCAGATACTGTCCCAGCTCCAAGCTCCAAACCCACTGGAAGGGTTCTGCCCCTCACTGTTCCTCAATAAACAGTCCTCACCTGTTGATGATCCACTCCAGCCTATTCCTTTTCCATTCTCCTCCATTTTCCTAACAAGGGCAATCTGTATTCCATGATCCAGAAGAGAGAAAATTAGGTAAACATCCATTTACAGCCTTCTGAATATTTCTGATTCTGCTAACATCAGTTATCTAGCCATACCTGTGTCCCATTAAAAGGATTTTAAAATTTAAACTTAAATTTAGAATGAAATTAGTTCCAATGAATTACATTAAGATATTTAGAAACAACTGAGAAACCTAAAGGTTTATAATATTTTTTATTGGAATTGATGTGATTGATAGTGGAATATGGTTCTGTATATTTTAAGCAATTTGCAAAAAGAATTTGCAAAATGAAATTTACACTTGCAGCAGACTTGACACATTAAATTTTGTATATTGAAAGGAACAAAATCCTCAAAAATGTGTCAATGCTGTCCTCTTATTTATCTGTAAAGGTTTGTGCTTCTGGTCTCTTACTATTTAAACTTCAAAAAATGTAGTCTTTAGATAGTTGTGCAAAGGGGTTTCACTTCATCATGTCAGTTTTGAATAGAGTGTATGTAGATTTCAAACTACTATACATCTGGATATTGTCCAGCACTCCATTTTTCTTCCTTCCTATCCTTTCAAGTTTCCTATTTATACTCTGGCATATGTACTTTGAGTGTTATGACTGTATTAATCCACCATCTCCCTCTCAATTCTTCTGTCCTACTCCCCTTAAGCCCTGATCTCCCTTTTAAGATTTGTTTCAACTTCATAGTATTTTGTTCAATATCACTGCCTTTGGCACTTGGCTTTGGTATTGCCACATTTTCTCTTCCATGTTTGACCTACATTAATGAGTATATTTTTCCACATTTTTAATCTCTAAGTGGCTGAGATAGGTATTCTTTACTATTCACCTTCTGTCCTAAATTCAGAATTGGACCTTGAGGACGATCCAATACAGCTTTTCTCTTCTCTACACACTGAAGATGGAAGGAAAATCTTTTCCATGCTCTCAGCATGATGCTATCCTTCATGAATTTCCATCACTTACTATTTCAGCAGTCTGAATTTAAAGTCATGTTTTCTGCATCATATTCACACAGTTTAAGTGAATATCGAGGGTAATTTATCTAGTATTGGAATTTTAGGAATGGTCTTAATTTCAGATGATAGAAGCAGGATTCAGTTTAATTATGCAGATTCCATTACATAGTAAGCTTTGTAGTCTTCTAAATTTTTAATAAATTTAGTTACTTTTTATTAATAATTTAAAAAGTTTTATTTCAGTATTTGAAATCTTGCCCCAATTATTTTAAAATTTTCATGTTTAGCTAGACTGAATTTTCCTCCTCTTTCCCCCACTAGTTCAGGTTATGTCTCCTTTGGATTTATGGTTTGAGAGTCCAAGGGAAGAGGGTAAACAGAGACATGATCATTACTCAGATATCTCCTTCCTCTTCTGTTTCTCCTATTCTTGTTGAGAGGAAGACTGGAGCAGGGAACAAGAGTGATGCTTGACTTCATCATACAAGGGAGCATTCCTGGCATGTCAATTGTTGTTTCTTAGAATCATTTAAACTGATTACTCTTGTCTTCCCTGTAACAGTAACCTAACTGTGGTGCCCTGGGTGCAGGAGGAAGCACACTAATAGGTTATTACTTGGAAATTGGTATTTTATATCTCAACTTACTACTACAAAAAATATAAAGCTTTGGCTACATAAATGCAAAGGCACTGACTGTCCAACAATACCTTAGTGAGGAATAGGCAATTCCACTCAGCTCACCCCACCTTTCTTCTCCTCCCTTTCCCTTCCCGCATATGTCCTCCCATACCTCCTTCTTTTTTTGTGTCTCTCCTCAATATTTATCTCTAACTTCTCTCTTTTTATCTTTCAGTAGCAAGTGATTTGGATTATCAGACAATACATAAATAATTGAACAATTTTTTCTCTTTTTTTGAGATTATTCTTGAGAAGTGAGTTCTAGAAGAGCACCAGTTACTTACACCTAGCTACTAGTTAGGTTCAGATTTGACAACTGCAATTCGAAGCTATTTGAAGTAGATAAACCTAAGAGATTCTTTTCTACACTTGTAGTAAAAAGGAAGAAGTGAAGGTGTGGTTCTGGTGGTATAGTGCAAACATTGAGAATTAAAGCCCAGATAGAGCTCAAGGCCTGGAGTTAAAACCCCAGTACTAGCCCAATAAAAAAAATGAGTCGTTCATCTTTGAATAGGGAGATTTCTCCAAAAATTCATACCCAGGACAATTTTCAAGGTTCAAGACTATTTCAAAGGCTTTTTTTTTACATATTAATCCATTCCTCTGCTTGATTCACCTTATGAAAAATAGGAGTCACACTTCACATTTTAAAGTATGAGCAATGCTAAACAGTTCTTACCATTTTTCAGTGTAAAGGAAACATGGGAGAGGAATTCACCTCACTTGGGTGAGCTAGGTTTGACTCACTGACAGACTTTTGCAAGTAAATGAGGGTTTGTTGACATGTAAAGAAGTCTGTTCAGATGGGAGAGAACAAGTTAGCTTGAATCAGAGTAAGTTTATTCCTATGATATGATAAAGAGAAGCTCATCTCAGAGAATACTCTGCAAAAAGTAATTTCAAAAGGATTAAAAACCCATGCCTATGTTGTGAACAACCAAGTTTTCACAAACAAAAACACTTTCCTGAGCCATGAAAATATAAGTTAGAGCAAAAGGAACTATATTAAATTTATATCTGAGTTAATATCTTAGTTATATCTAAGTTAATATCTGAGTGATAGATGTAAAAGAGTCCTGTAATCAAAACTAAACTATAAATTGTTCATCATGTCCCTTACAAGAATCTCCAAGAGAGGCCTTGCTAAATCTGTCACAGAAGACTGGGTTCCTGCAATTTTCAGTTATGCTTAGGGTTCACTTTCTTCTACAGTTGCTTAGTTTGCAAACCTCTCATACTACATACAGTGTCTTGAAAAAGGTGCTGTCTTGCTAGGCACCTAAGGGATTTTTGTGCCACTGTGAATATTCATCATATGTCTTCTTGTAATAATACCTGCCAATATGAAGTCCTTTTGTGATAAGAATAATAGTTTCTGTACCCTTTGTTCCACTGACAAATCTTAGATATAAATATAGCCAGGTGCTGGTGGCTCACGCCTGTAATCCCAGCAACTCAGAAGGCTGAGATCTGAGGATCACGGTTCAGTGCCAGCCCTGGCTGGAAAGTCCATGAGATTCTTATGTCCAATACACCATCAGAAAACCAGAAGTGGGGCTATGTCTCAAGCGGTAGAGCCCTCACCTTGAGCTGAAGAGCACAGGGACAGCACCCAAGCTCAGAGTTTAAGGCCCAAAACTGACAAAAAAAATAACAAAACAAGAAAACAATATGTGTGTGTGTGTGTGTGTGTGTGTGTGTGTGTGTGTGTATGACGAGAGGAATTACATTTAAATATAAATAGATATATATGATTCACCTTCAAAATATAACCAAATATAAAATATATTTACATTATGTACATATATTTACATATATAATATGTTCACATTGTATCTGTATGTTTCAAAATATATTTGTAATTTATATCCAAAGAGTACATCTGAAGATTTTGGGGAAAAATGTGGGGTTTCTAAAGACTTACCACTGACCCATCATATTTCAATAATTTTTTACACTTATTACATTGTCTTGAGTACTAAGACTAAATGATTATGAAACAGAGTAGTTGTTTTATTCCTTGTAATTTTGGATTATAAACATCTACTTACTTGGTATGAAACGTACCAAAATGTGATCTTGAAATCACACTCCACGAACAGGACATGTACATAAATTTAGCAATGTATAGGTCTGAAACTATTATTTGAATCCTGTATCTCACATACACTCAGTTTTCTTAGAGTCAGCTACATATACAAACGTGCATACATAGTCATGCTCACATCATTTCCATACTCACATGACATACTAAATGTAACACTGTAATAAAAATATTATAGATACTGAAAAAGAAAACATTTGCAAATGTAATTTATATTTTAAATATAATGTATTATTGAAATACTAATGAAAGAGCTGCTGAGAGGAAATAATAATGTGCCCTTCTAAAGAGCATGTTTCTCTTTCCAAGCATCATTATTTACATCCATCTTTCTCCCCATAAAAATTTAAATAACTACAGAATTCACCTACATGTTCCTTAATCATCAACTGAATAAATTGTTTTATATATATATATATATATATATATATATATACACATATATACACAATGATGTATTATTTAGCCACACATAATAATGAAATCATACCATATTCAACAAAAGAGAAGGAACTGGAAAACTTCACATTAAAGCAATAAGCCATACCCGGAAAAACAAATACTAGATTTCTCATGTGCAGACTCTAGACCCAGAAAATAAAATGCCTGAGCCAGGTGTAAAAGATGGAACTATTTAAGTTTGGGAAAAAATGAGTGAGGACATGAAGAGAAATAGTGTGGAGTAAATATGTTCAAATACTGTATAAGTTAGTATGATGACATAATAAAACATATAAAAACAGGATAATAAAATTAATAAAAAGAATAAGCCGGGCGCCGGTGGCTCACGCCTGTAATCCTAGCTACTCAGGAGGCTGAGATCTGAGGATCGCGGTTCAAAGCCAGCCTGGGCAGGAAAGTCCGTGAAACTCTTATCTCCAATAAACCACTAGAAAACCGGAAGTGGCGCTGTAGCTCAAGTGGTAGAGCACTCGCCTTGAGCTGAAGAGCTGAGGGACAGCGCCCAGGCCCAGAGTTCAAGCCCCACAACCAAAAAAAAAAAAAAAAAAAAAAAAAGAATAAAATTTACCAAGCTATATTATGTAGACATATGTGTATAATACAATAAAAATACTTTGGGAAATTAATATTTGCTAATAAAAACACAAAAATTCATTCTAGTTGTTATAAGTTCATTTGTTCAAATATTTCCCTGATGAATTAAAAGGAGAAACAGGTTTTGCTAATTTAGAAAGACAATCTTGTCCAAGTAGCATTAAAGTATTCTAGTTAAATACTGTCAATATTTAATTGTTCAATCAAATTAATTATTATATTAGAATATTTCCATTTTAATCTTCAAAATATTATCTATAGGCATATGCGTTTTGATACTTATTGAATATATTTTCTTTACTTAATTTCTATATACCATTTTCTGAATGTACTTTGGTGTATGCAATTAGGATATATTATACCTGACCAGGAAATCGATTATACAAAATTTTTATCAAAAATGCCTATAACAAAATAAAGAGATAAATCCAAATTATGTATATTTGAAGACAATGCTTTTTTAGTCCTCTTCTCACATTCCCCATTCCCTTCTTGAGAATAAAACATATAGTAAGGAAATGCTGAAAATGTTTTGGAGAAATAGGTTGACTTTAAACCAATGCATTTTTGTATATATCCAGAAAAGCTAAATTTTTACCTTATAATTTTTCTTAGGCTTTATACTCAGGTTTAATATCTGATGGTGACAGACATATCTAAATATATATATATATATATCTGTATATATAGATAAATAGATATAAACATATTTAACAGTGGCTAAATTTAGGCTGAGGAATCTAGGTACAATACTCATGCAGATAGACCTCATCAGTCATGAGACCATGATATCACAAAGTTAACCCATGCTTACTGGTACCATGCTTATGAGATTTTGTGTGTTATAAACATTGGTTATTAGCATTTGTTTTGTAATCAACATCATTTCATGGGTTAGGAACTAAAGTGATACATTATATTCAGAACAAAGTTTAAGGAGCCATCTAAAATTACCAAGGTACACATCATTTAATACAATGTTTTTAAAATACAAGCTAATGGAAATAATTTATGAAAAAATCAACATTTAAAATAAATACAGAATCTGTATGACTGATTTTTCTTTTACCCCAGTTGCACTATGGCTTGCATGATGACTTTTCTGGTTATACGTTTAGTTAGGTCTTGATATTTAGTTGGAGAAGTTATGTTCTTTCATATATTCATTTGTCAGATCAAAGAGGAAATGAATTCCATGCCAGAGTCAATATCCATAATAATGTTTCAGTTGTATCCTGCTACTTTGCCAAAGTTTCAAATCAGCTCATGTAACTTGGGTCTTTTTTGTATCTAACTAAATAGGTATGCAATATTGTCAGTACTAGAAAGATTTTGACCACCATTTTTTCAAATATTATTTTCTAGAAACTATTTCTCTCCTTTCATGAAATTTTAATTTCATTTATATAATGTGCTGATGTTTTCCTTTACATAACCCACATCCAGTCTTCTACAATCATGTAATTTGGAGTAGTTTAAATTATGTACAGTCATATACACTGCTCATATTCTATTATTTGGATATTTTGTTCTTAAATCAGAGTATTTAGTTCTCAATATGGATACTATTGGACTTATTCATTGAATTTCTGAATTTTTTTTAATTTAATTTAATTTTATTTGTGAACATACTGTACAGAGGAGTTACAGTTACATGGGTAGGATAATGCGTACATTTCTTACCAAGCATTGCAGCCTCCTCCTTTGTTTACCCTTCACATCCCTTCCCAGGCTCCCCACTCCCCCCCTAATCCCAATCCTTCTCCTTCTCCCCTTTCCCCCCCTTCCCACCCCCCCCCCCGCACCAACGTTGTAAAGTTCGTTTTGGACATGACAACTTGTACTTCTCATTGTTGCAACAGGTCCACCTGTATCCTTAAACAACTGGTTTTTCCCCATCTCCTCCACAAGTTATACTGACATCAAATATAGTGAAAGCAGGGGTTATACTGTGGGGGAGGGACATACAAAGCAACAAAGAGATAATTTTATAAATGTGCTAGAAACACATGCATGAAAGAAAAAAACATTAAAATACACATCTAAGGGTTCATTTTCCTGGCATCACATTATCTGACCTTTTCCGCTTGACTCATACATATACTAGATATTACAAATAAGGGAAACCATGGGACCTACGTTTCTTTGGGCCTGGCTTACTTCACTTAATATAATTTTTTCCAAGTTTTTCCATTTCCTAACAAATGGGGCAATGTCATTCTTTCTGATGGAGGCATAGAATTCCATTGTGTATATATACCACATTTTCTTGATCCATTCACCTACTGAGGGGCATCTGGGCTGTTTCCATATCTTAGCTATGGTAAATAACGCTGCAATAAACATAGTTGTGCTGGTAGCTTTAGTGTGGTCTTGTTTGTAAACATTAGGGTAAATGCCCAAAAGTGGGATTGCTGGGTCATAGGGGAGCTCTATGTGAAGTCTTTTGAGGAACCTCCATACTGCTTTCCAAAGTGGTTGAACAAGTTTACATTCCCACCAACAATGAAGTAAGGTTCCTTTCTGTCCACATCCCCTCTCCAGCATATGTTGTTGTTAGAGTTCTTGATTTTTGCCGTTCTAACTGGAGTGAGGTGATATCTCAATGTTGTTTTGATTTGCATTTCTTTTATGGTTAGGGAGGTTGAACATTTCTTCATGTGTCTGTTGGCCATCCTTCTTTCTTCTTCAGAGAAGTTTCTCTTGAAGTCTTTCGCCCACTTATTTATTGGGCAGTTGTTTCTTTGAGGATTTGTTGTTGGGGGGTTTAATTTTTTGAGTTCCAAGTATATTTTTGATATGAGACCGTTTTCCATTGTATGGCTAGTAAAGATCTTCTCCCAATCCGTGGGCTTTCTATTGATCTTGCTAGCTATGTCATTTGCCCTGCAGAAGCTCTGCAACTTTATGCAATCCCATTTGTCCAACCTTTCTTTGATTTGTTGTGTTTCCGGGTCTCTATTCAGAAAATTTCGTCCTGAGCCAAGGAGACCTAGGGTTTCTCCTATTCCATCCTGTAATGTTTTCAGAGTGTCTGCTTTGAGTTCAAGGTCTTTGATCCATTTGGAGTTGATTCTGGTGCAGGGTGATATATAAGGATCTAGCTTAAGTTTTCTACATGTAGTTAACCAATTTTGCCAGCACCATTTACTGAAGAGGTTGTCTTTCTTCCATTCTATTGCTTTAGCTCCCTTATCGAAGATTAGATGGCTATAGGTCTGTAGGTTCATTTCTGGGTTTTCAATTCTATTCCATTGTTCCTGAGGTCTGTTTTTATGCCAATACCAAGCTGTATTGATTACTATGGCTTTATAGTAGAGTTTGAAGTTTGGTATTGATATTCCTCCAGCAGTGCTCTTTCCATTCAGGAGCGTTTTTGCTATTCGGGGTTTTTTATTGTTCCATATGAATTTTTGGATTGCCTCTTCTATTTCCTTGAATAATGAGGTTGGAATTTGGATAGGTATTGCGTTGAATTTGTAGATAGCCTTGGGAAGTATTGCCATTTTCACGATGTTAATCTTTCCATTCCAGGAGCATGGGAGGTTTTGCCATTTTTTAAGTTCTGTGTTGATTTCCTTTTTCAAGATTTTAAAGTTTTCATCATATGAATTTCTGAATTTTTAAGTATGTCATGATTTTTGTGATTTGATATTGTTACATTTTATTCTTCTAAATATGTGCAGATCATACTTCACATAGTTACATTTGTTTTAAACAATTCGATCCATTCAAGGGATTTGATATATTAGGTTCATCTAGATGAATTTAATTACAAATTAACAGAACCTTATTTCTGAGACAGAGTTATATTTATGGCTCTACTCAAATTAACATGTATTTGAGGTTTTAGTATTTCCAAAAAGGGGGGCACAACATAGGTCTGTTGCTGCTGGAGTTTTACTTTGTTGGTTGTTTTTCAACACATATGTGCATTTTATTTTAATTGTTTTGTGTCTTTATTTTTTTCATATAACATAAAGCACAAAAAGCATCAGTGATTCAGATCTTTTCCAAATAGAATTCTAAGACATTTGAAGTTTTGTGACAACTGAGAATGAGCATGTCTTCTTAATGGAGGGAGTAGCAGAATAACAGAGCCAATGTTTGACATGATTTGAATTCTTCTTCCTCTTGCCTCACTGTTTCCAATGGTATTACTTCAAAGTCTTTAGTGGAAAGAAAATAATTTTGTCTGTGTGAACTCAGAATTTTTGGTTCAATTGAGACACACTACAGATTCATATTTGATTTTAACTCTAAATTCTTCTTTCCTCAGTTTTAAAAGACAGATGTGAATTTATAATGCTAAAATTAAATAAAATAAAATCTACACATTTATATGAAATGGGCCAAACTATTTTCACTTCACACTATATGTAATATACAGTGTAATAATGATAGGGTGTAAAATAATATGTAATAATTGACTTTTTGGAAAGTCAATTACAGTGTATTTTGTGAGAAAATGAGAAATAGTAAAAATTATATTTGATTATATTAAAAAAAATGAAAGTTACACCTCAAAATAACTCATAGCTATAAACTAATGCTGAAAATAACATTGTTTATTGGGAAAAAGCCTGAAATTTCAATAAGCTTGCTTTTTTTAAATGGACTTGGTTCTTAGCTTGGATCTAGCTACTCAGGAGTCTGAGATCTGAGGCTAATGATTCAAAGCCAGCCTGGGCAGAAAAGGCCACGGGACTTATCTCCATAAACCATCTGAAAACCAGAATTGGCATTGTGGCTGAGTGATACAGTAGTAGTCTTGAGCAGAAGAACTGAGAGACTGTGCCCAGGCCAACAGTTCAAGCCCCACAACTGACAAAAAAATTTACATGGATTTTTAGTTTATTATTTCATGATTATTTATGAGTGGTTGTTCAGTGAAAAATGTCATTGGTGTTTATATTTTGTGTTAGCATAAAATGAGCCTACTATTATCTTAATTTACTTTTAAAAATTACTCTCTGATTCTAGGACAGCATAAATTTTATGTGTAGTGGTTAAGACCAGATTGTCTTTCTGAAAAAAAAAAATTTATATCACCTCCAAAAAGGAGGGACAAAAGGAAAATAAATGATAGGAAACTTACTATATAATAATCTTAATGGACTATTAGTCTTTCAGTTTGTTTTAACTTTTAAGAAAAAAAAAGGAAATTCTTGATAATATTTTATTAAACATCTAAATTTCTTCATTCTTTTCATTTAAGATTCACTTTAAAAAGAAATTCAACAGGTCCATCTCATTGTTGCAATGGATCCACCTGTATCCCTATTTAAACGATTTGTTTTTCCCTTCCCCTCCACAAATTATATTAACATCAAATACAGTGAAAGCAGGGGTTATACTGTGGGGGAGGGACATACAAAGCAACAAAGATAAATATGTTAGAAACAATTACATAAAAGCAAAAATATTTGAATACTTATATGTCGAAAAATGAACTTTACAATTTTGGCGGAGGTAGGGGAGAGAGGAAGGGGGCGGGGGAGGGGGGAGAGAGATGAGAAGAGATGGGAATGGGAAACACAGGAGGAGGCAACAATGCTTGATAAGAAGATATGGAACCAACCCAGATGCCCCTCAGTAGATGAATGGATCAAGAAAATTTGATATATATACACAATGGAATTCTATGCCTCTATCAGAAAGAATGACATTGCCCCATTTGTTAGGGAACGGAAAGGCTTGGAAAAAACTATATTAAGTGAAGTAAGCCAGGTCCAAAGAAACATAAGTCCCATGGTTTCCCTTATTTGCAATATCTAGTATATATCTGAGTCAAGGAAAAAATGTGATTAGTTGATGTTAGGGAAATGAACCCTAAGATATGTATTCAAATGTTATTTTTTCTTTCATATGATTGTTTCTAACACATTTATGAGTATTTCTTTGTTGCTTTGTATGTCCCTCCCCCACAGTATAGCCCCTGCTTTCACTGTATTTGATGTCGCTATAATTTGTGGAGGGGAAGGGGAAAAAGAAATCGTTTAAATAGGGATACAGGTGCATTCATTGCAACAATGAGATGTGCAAGTCTTTATGTCGAAAATGAACTTTGCAACTTTTGTGCGGGGGGAGATATAAGTTGGGGAGGGCGAGGAGAGGATGGGCAGGGATGGGAAGGGGAAACAAAGAAGGAGTCTACAGTGCTTGATAAGAAATGTACTCATTATCTTGCCCATGTAATTGTAAACCCTCTGTATGGTATTTTCCCAATAAAAACATTAAATTAAATTAAATTTAAAAAAAGAAATTCAACAGGTGACAGTAATTTTTCCTTTCTTTTTTAAAGAAATGTTCATTTCATTATTATAGTGTATCGCACAATATACCCTGAAAACATTTGATAAGGAAAAACTTTATTCCCATTCTTTGCCTTGCTTCAGTCTGTATTTAAAGCTGCATCCCACATCTTAGTCACTCTATTGTCTGTATTCTCATTTCAAACATTTCAATGAGTTTTCTTTCCCAGCAAAGTTTTACAAATGGCATGCTTTCATTCATTGTGCTTTCCAAAATATATCTCACAAATGCCAATAATGAAACCCAACCTGAAACATCTGTGGATTTTTCCACTAATGATGCAATGTATTCCCTTTCCATACTCCTTAGAACCAGCTTTTCACAGGCATTAATTGTTCTGTCAGTTCCATGCTTTAGAACTGCAGCATTTGACAATGGCATACGTGTAAATTTTTTTTACCACATTTGGATTGTTTTCAGCAAGGACTGTCTTCATAGAAGATGGTAATAGGTGAGTTTTGCAATTATGTAGTTCAAAAGGGCTCTGAGTAGTGCATATAGAATATCAATTTAAGTGACTAAATATTTAAATGAAATCCCATAATATATATTCCTTCAATTTTCTGGCTAAAGTGTTCTACAATCTAGCTATTTTTAAAAGAAATATTATACGTTGTTTCTTTGTTGACAATGTAATTGGAAGACTTAAAATTTTCATATAGCATGGCTGTTTTAAATGAGGTGGATGTACCAGAACTTTTGGGACAGCATTAATGTTTGAATGTTGGATGGGAATTTTTTGGGAATTGTGGCAGGTTTTCATGATATGAGAAGAAAAACAAAAGACCATACTAATACTTTTATCTCTACGTTGTTATATTAGTTTATTCAAACACAAATTTACACACAAACACACTGATATACAATCATGTAGAAAGAAGACCCAGTCAGTGTGCAAGAAAATATTTTAATAGAAATTCCATAAAATATTTAGTCTGCTGAGGTCTGATTAGAATTTATAGAAATATCTATTTGCTTCCACTCCTGGACAAGTCATTATCATTGGTGAAGATGTTGCCATTTGATTTAGAATGCCCCAGAAAGAGCTATGTGTAAAAGAAAAATGACTTTTGATTTCCTCCCAGACTGAAGAGAATATCTGAATAGTTCTGGAGATTAAGTTTTTCAGAGTGAAACCCATGAGAACATAGACGCTCATCTTCTTACTTCTTTTATCTTTTAATCATTCTAGGTCAAAATAATTTCTCTTTGACATATCCCCCACATTGACATTGTCTTGTCGTAGGCCCCCAAAGCAACATAACCAACTGAATGAACATACACTGAAACCTTCAAACTTGTAAACCTGAAAAAGCCTTTCTGCTTAATAAATGGACAATATCACTTAGTATGGTAGGTTATAACTCTAACTCAGAAGTCTAGTCTTTCTAACAATGTAGAGTATATTAAAATGTGCTTCCTTATAAAATATCTAATTCCATGTTGCTTTTTGTGTTTTTGTTTCTGTTGATCCTAGAGCTTAAACTCAGGGCCTGGTTGGTATTTTGTGGTCAAGGCCAGTGCTTTACATACAATTTGAAGTGGTCGTTAATTGGAGATAAGAATCTAATGAACTTTCTTACTCAGGCTGACTGTGATCTTCAGATCTCAATCTCTTTTTTTCCCGTTTCTCTCATTTTTTAAATTGTCAATATACCATTCAGAGGGGTTACAATTACATGGGGAAGGTAATGAGTACATTTCTTATCAAGCATTGTTCCCTACTCCTTTGTTTCCCCTTCCCAGCCCTTCCCATCCTCCCGCTCTTCCCAGCCCCCACCTCCCGACATAATTGTGAAGCTTGTTTTTCGACATAACCTCTTGTACATCTCATTGTTGCAATGAGTCCACCTGTATCCCTATTTAAACAATTTGTTTTTTTCCCTTCCCCTCCACAAATTATACCAACATCAAATACAGTGAAAACAGGGCTTATACCATGGGGGAGGGACATACAAAGCAACAAATAAATCATCTTATAAATATGTTAGAAACAATCGCAAGAAAGAAAAACAAATTGAATTCTTATATTGGGGTTCATTTCGCCTAACATCAACTTATCTGACTATTTCTTAACTAGCTAAGATTACATCCTTAAACCAACATGTTGCATATTTCGTGTAATTCCAATTCTCACTATTGTATAGATGCTCCTAGTACAATGTAAAAAAACGTAAAACTATGGATATTTGTAAAGTATAAAATGAAAGAAGAATTTTCATCCTTTACATAATCTATGCAAAATCTATACTAAACAATTGATATTTTACTGTACCTTTCGTGCAACTAGTTTGATATAATTTAATACTTGTCAGGCCAAGATTCTCTATATTCTACCAGATATTTACTTTTTCAATATGTATGTATATGTATATGTATATGCATATGTATATATATGTGTATGTATATGTACATGTACATATAGGAAAAGAGATAAAGGTTTTATTAGAGCTTATAAAACCAGTATGAAGTCTTTACCTTAGACAAGCCAAATTCTTACCCTGGCACACTTAAATTCCTAGTGGTACTGGGGGATTGACCCCAAAACCCTATACTTGTAAAACAGCATCTCTAGTACTGCCATACCTGCATATTGTAATTGGATTGTTTATTTTCAAGTAGTATCACTATGCCCGGGCCTGTTTAGACTGCAGTACTCCTAACACAAACATAATAACTGCACAGCTGTGTTAACTGCTCTAGATTTTGAAATTTTCATCTAGTAGCCCGAGTGATTGGAGCCCAGATTAATGGGATAGTCACATAATAAACAATTACAAACCACCACAATATACAATGACCACGTGCAAAATGACATTCTATTTGTTTCTTTATCATTTCTTTTTTTTTTTATTAATTGTCTTTTAAGGAATTATGGGCTGTGTATTTCTCATTATTGTTGATGTAACTTAAATAAATTTACCATATTTTTCAAATAAAATAAAATAGATATAAAAAAGACATATTTAGCCACAAAATGAAGCTAAACATTTCAGTGATTTTTTTCTAGTTCTTTTCTCAGTTATCCTCAAATAACATTGAGATGAGCCAAGCATATGTGTAAATTGACATGTATCAAGCACACAGAACTTCTATATCAACTTCACTGATTAAAGAAAATTATCAATTGCTTCATGTCTTAAGTAATCTACTTAAAACAAGTATAGTATTTTGATCAATAGACCTCATAATCTATGGAATTGATGCATTATGTAAGTATATGATTTCTTATTTCCACTGAATTACACTGAATTAATATTATATTTATTTAACTTTTTGCACATGAAATAATGACATTCTTGAGGATAAAACATGCCTGTTTTCCATATTGGTTGCCAAAATGCAATATTTGGGAATTTTGAAAATTTAACTTTAAATCTGAACCTTCAAATTTCACTAGGACTTCAAGTGTGTTACTTACAACTTTAATGTTAAAATAAAAGGCATTATTAGGGCATTCCGAAGAAGATGGCAGAGAAGAAACTGCATGCTAAACAACCTCTCGCAGAGAAAGCAGTTTTAGTTTTCTGGTGCACATTCCTAGGCTAGAGAATTGCACCAAGTGTCCCATCACAGTACAGAGAGTTTCTTTAGCCAGAGAGGGAAAATCCAGGCAAGGAGACAGATCTGAGCACTTGCAGGTAGCCGCGGCTGTGGCAGGAAGAGCACCGGTGGCCATAGCAGCCATACCTACAACATAGAGATTCAGGGACTAAGGCACCAGACAAGGCTGGCAAGCGTATTCTACTCAACACCAGCAAGAACTGACAAGGAGCAAATATCTTCATCCTGTAGATCGCAGGCCAGTGACGACCCAGGAACGAAGACACTGGCGTGAGTAGAACCGTGACATCCTCACTGCTTCTCAAAGAGCAGAGGAGGGAAAGCCACCCCTCCCTTCCCCCCACCAGAGATCTCCATCTTTGATACTGACAAGCCTGGCTGAGCAGCTAGCTCTAACTCAGGCCTTGGAAGAAAACAAAAGAGTCATTTAACAGGTCACAGGAACCTGACCTGACCTGCCAGGCTCAGCTTCACCCAGAGGAAAGTCACCCAGCCCAGGCAGTGAAAGCTCTGCCCCCAGAGGAGTGACTTTCTACACTGGGTAAACAGAGCCAGAGCTACCCCTCCCTAAAGCAACCTAGAAAAACAATTGAAATTTAGTAAACATAAACCCTGAGAATGGCTCCAGGCTGGGCTCTGTGAGTTTCTCACAAACTAGCCCCTTAAGGCAAAGCTACTGTTTTCTGAAAGGCCTCAACTCTACCAAGAACTTAGCCTCATCACAGCATCTCCAAACTAGAAGAAACAGCCATCTCCCTCTTTTGTAATACTCAAAGCAGATCTCCCTCCCACTGAACTAGCCTGGGAGGAGGATCACAATATCCTGGGTAAAGCAGTGAATTTTTCTGCTTGATCAAACTGATTTAAGAAACCAATCAAACCACAGGAAAACCAAACAGCACAATCAGACCAGAGACTCTACCAAGAGTCTGGTGATGGACACAAGGGAGATACAGGATCTTCTCATCAACTCCCTCCCCCCCCAAAAAAAAATCAAAGAACTATTTTTTGTACCTTTTAAAATTTTTGTTGAAAACTGTTTTCTATTAATCTTTTTTACATCATAATTTTTATTTTAGATGTATATGTGTGTAAGTGGGCGTGTGATTTTTTAAAATCTGTACTGATCTTTTGGGTTTGTTTCTTTTCTTTTTTATCCTTTTCATTCTTTTCATTTTTTTCTCTTTCATTCTTTTTTGTGTGACTTAATTATTGTTCTGATCCTCCTCAGGTATATAGGTGTTGTCAATAATTAGACCTTATCCCCCATTGTGTACACACTTAATACAGAAATGTATTACTCAGTTCAAAAACTCTTAGTTATAAATTCTTTAATAGCATTATTATTTTTATACACATATAAAGCCTATGTACAAACGTGAAAAAGGAAATCAAACAAAACCTAGAAAGTGCCAAAACCTCCCCTGCTCCAGAATTGGAAGGATCAACATCATGAAAATGCCAATATTTCCAAATGCTATCTAAAAATTCAGTCCGATACCTATCAATATTCCAATCCCAAAATTCATAGAGAACAACAAAATACCGCAAATAGCAAAAACGACCTTTAACAGAAAGAACAGTGCTGGAGGAATATCAATACCAAATTTCAAACTATATTACAAAACAATAGTCATCAAATCAGCTTGGGACTGGCACAAGAACAAACCTCAGGATCAATGGATTAGAAGTGAAAAACCAGAAATGAACCTACAGACATATAGCCAACTAATCTTTGATAAGGAAGCTAAAAAAAATATAGGATAGAAAAAAGACAACCTCTTCAGAAAATGGTGCTGGCAAAGTTGGTTAACTACTTGTAGAAAAATAAAGGTAGAACCTTATATATCACCCTGCTCCAGAACCAACATCAAATGGATCAAAGACCTCGGAGTCAAAGCAAACACTCTGAAAAACATTACAGGACAGAATATGGGAAACCCTAGTGCTACTTGGCACAGGCCAAATTGTCTTAATCGAGACCAAGAAACACAACAAATCAAAGAAAGGTTGGACAAATGGGATTGCATGAAATTGCAGAACTTCTGCATGGCAAAGGACATAATTGGAAGATCAATAGAAAGCCCACGGATTGGGAGAAGATCTTCAGTGGCCATAAAATGGACAAGGGTCTCATATTTAAAATATACCCGGAACTCAAAAAAATAAATCCCCCAACAACAAGTCCTCAAAAAAAAAACCAACTGCCCAATAAATAAGTGGGCTAAAGACTCAAAGAGAAACTTCTCTGAAGGAGAAAGAAGCATGGCCAATAGACACATGAAGAATTGCTCAACCTCCCTAGTCATAAAAGAAATGCAAATAAAAACAACATTGAGATACCACCTCACTCACAGAATGGCTATGATTAAGAACTCTAATAACAACACAAGCTGAAAGGGATTTGTACAGTAGGGAACCTTACTGCATTGTTGGTGAGAGAAAAACTTGTTCAACCACTGTGGAAAGTAGTATGAAGATTCCACAAAAGACTCCACATAGATCTCTCTGATGACCCAACAATCCCAATTTTGGGCATTTACGCAAATGATCACAAATAAGACCATACTAAAGCTACCAGCACAACTATTTTTATTGCAGCATTATTTGCCTTAGCTAAGATATGGAAGCAACCAGATACCCCTCAGTAGATGAATGGATCAAGAAAATGTATATATTCCCAATGGAATTCTATGGCTAAATCATAAAGAATGACATTGCACCATTTGTTCAGAAATGGAAAGATGGAAAAAATTATATTAAGTGAAGTAAGCCAGGCCCAAAGAAACATAGGTCCCATGGTTTCCTTTATTTGCAATAACTAGTATATGTTTGAAACAAGCAGAAAAGGTCAGATAATTTGATGTTAGGGACACTGAACCACAAGATAAATATTCAAATATATTTTCTTACATGTGATTGTTACTATTTCTTTGTTGCTTTGAATGTCCCTCCCCCATGTTATAACCATGCTTTCACTGTATTTGATGTTGGTATAATTTATGGAGGGGAAGGGAAAAAACAAATCGTTTAAATAGGGATACTGGTGGACCCATTGCAGCAATGAGATGTACAAGTCGTTATGTAGAAAAACGAACTTTACAAATTTTGCCGGGGCAGGGTTGGTGGGGGTGGGAGTTGGGAAGGGATGAAAAGGAGAAAAAAAAGAGGAGACATCAATGCTTGATTAGAAATGTACTGATATCCTTGCCCATGTAATTGTAAACCCTATGTACGGTATTTTCACAATAAAAAATATCAATACTAAACACTTTAGAGAAATACAGATGAATGAAATGAAAGGCTTATATTACAGAAAGAGTTACAACTCTCTGGTCATGTCCTTTTCAGAAACATTTCCAGAAGTAATAACTCTGCTACTTGAATCACAGACTACGTTTCCAGAGAATTATATATTTTACTATAATTTTGTGTCAGTTTAAAGAATAATATTCCGTGTAGGAATTGCTCACACTTGTAATCCTTCCTACGTTCAAACAAGCTGACAGTTCAAACAAGCTCAGCCAGAATTGTCTGTGACACTTTTATCTCCACTGAAACACCGAAAGACCAGAAGTAGAGCTGTGGCTCAAGTGTGGTAGAGTTCTTACCTTGACCCAAATAAAGCTCAGGGAGAGAAGGGTTGACATGATCCTAAAAGAAATATACCTATTACCTGACTTGTGAATGATAACCTCTCCTTATATCACCTCTACAATCACATTAAAAATTGAGTGATTATAAAAAATTAAAAATATTAACCAGATCCTGATATCAACCCCAGAACAATTACATAAAGAAAGAAAATGAAGTATAAATCTCATTAATATCTTAATGAGTTTAGCTATGTAGATTTACTCCTTAAAGTTGGTGATTTATCAACAAAACTGTGTACAAAAAGGAAAATATTCCATCTTTTGTAGCTTACTTTTCTCTGTTATAAAATAATCATTTACCTATAGTTCTAGGCAAGATCCTGTACAAGTATTAAATATTGTCTATCCCTCAGAGAAAATGCTATAATGACTTCATCTCTCTCTCTCTCTCTCTCTCTCTCTCTCTCTCTCTCTCTCTCTCTGTCTGTCTCTCTCTCTCTCTCTCTTCCTTGAGAGATGGAGGGTAATATTATCAATAAATGCAGTAGCACCACTCAGAATTTAGTTAGACTCTCAAAAACTCACTGTTCTGGAAAATAAATCAATAATCAACAAAATTCATTTTAAACATGAGAAACCTCCTGAGATATCTTTCTTAGAGTATGTGATATCATTAATTGGTTCTAGACATCCATAAGATTCTAAAATTTTATTTGATACGTTTATAGCTTAGACAGAATGTATTTTATATATAGAGTAACACATGTGCCATTATAAACAAATATCCCTTATCAAAATACAATATCTAAATGTCTTACCAACATTATTCCAATTTAGTTCATTAAATCATGTGCTATATATCGGGGCAAAGTTTTTCATGATCCTTCCTATTATATTCTTTCTCCATTCAGGAAGACACATTACAATACTTGAGCTCATGGTCAAAGCTAATATGTGGCTCATTAGGACTTACTGGGATGTCGATTTCCCTCAACCACTGGTATCAAATTTTGAATTCATTGGAAAGGAAAGCTCCACT
>NW_024872246.1:0-22162 GCF_019054845.1 Dipodomys spectabilis | reverse complement strand
GAGTGATGATCACCCCTGCAATTATTCTCAGTGGAGAATCCTTCCTATACATTTTACTGACTTAAATTCTACTTTGTGCTTTACCATTATCAGACAGGGTCACACTGTATTGAGCTACAATACTGCAGCAACCTTAGCTGCCTTTGAATGTTACCTCCAATCTTGGTACTAAGGTCAACACTGCAACTCTAACCACATAGTTACAGGACACCCGAACTTTTCTAGCCTGGTTAACAATTGAGCTATCACTGCTCATTGCCAGTGTCAAAGATCTCACTCTTTAGATTTATTGTTTATCTTCTTGTATTTCCAACACTGCCTTAGATGTTGGTTTTTTAAGTAGAACTTTTAGTGTGCATCTGATTTATGGGGGTGCTAGTGATGCCAGTTGTACTGCATATATTATAATGTAACTAATTTGATGTTTTGACATATGAATTAAATTTTGGTAATTGAGGAAGTGAATACACTTCACTCACAAAAGTTTCTTTATGTGTATTGGTATTGCTATATTGTGAACTTTCTAAACGCAATCCATGGAAGCACATGTCCCTAATTCCATCACTTCTGTCACTGAGACAAGGCTTGAAAGGTCCAGACCATTTGGCACCTCATAGTAAGAACCTTTCTACAAAGAAGCGGGAGAGAATAGCAAAAAGAGAAAATGAATCTTCTAACAGTTTTGTTACATATTCATTATGCTTAGCCATTAAGACCACCATAATAGTATTGTTTATGACTTCTTACCTACTCTTTTCTGTTCTGAGCAGTTTTATTGATGGATCTTTAAGAAATCATAAAAGAATAACGTAAGAAATCTATATAAATCATATAAGAAATCATAAAAAATAGTCTGTTAGGTATATATACTCCTAAAGATATAATTTGAGGAAAGTATTAATCACATAAAATGTAATGCAATGACTCTTTATTGAAAACTTCAGCAGCTGTAGTTTATTTATTCTTATAACAAAGTTCATAAAGTAAGTTACAATAGTATTCCAAATGGAACATAGAACTAGAAACCTGAAGGGTAGCACTAAAAAATGTTACTGCTACCACTAATAGAGTAAGAATGAAATTAGGCAAAACTCCTTCAGAGTAAAAGCCACAGGACTTCCCCATCATTATTTTCATTGTTCATATGACGAAAAGACCTTTTTTGTAGTAAAGACAAATTTTCACAGATATTAGCATCAATTGGGTATATATTTCTTAAGGCATTGGGACCTACTACACAATGCACAGACACTATTCCAAGCACTGCACCTGCATTAGGGTAATTGTAGTGCTTATGAGTGTTTTTCAAGTTAGAAAATGAATTAACTATTTTATTAAAAACAGAAGTAGGCAACAAGGAGAAGCAAATTTCCCAAATACCCAAGACTGATCAGTTGTAGACCCATAACTCAAATCCAGGTTACACCAGGCATATCTGAGGATATTCTTTGTCACATTCATTACCTTTCAAGAGCTATGGAGCAGATGAACCCACATTATCTTCCTATAATGGCAATAACAATGCTACAGAATATAGATATTTTTAAATGAAAAGGGTGTGGCTAATGAAAGTGTAAGTGTTCTTTATACCAAACAAAGATCAGTTTAATTTCTCAAAAAATACATGAATGAACATTATTCAGCTTCCACTTTTCATTATTCCTGGAGTAATTGCTTAAGGAGACCAAATCCATGTTAAAGACACTTGTGCTGATAAACACAGGCTTTTATCATGAAGTACCGTGAATACACAGTGAATAGTTCGTTATGGATATATAAACCAAAAGAAATAATTTCGTGGAGGTTCTGGGAAGATGGCGGAGGAGAAGCTGGAGGCTAAACAAGCTCTCTCATAGAAAGCAATTTTAGAGTTCCAGCGAACAGTCCTAAGCCAGAGAACCACACCAAGTGTGCCTTCACAGGACAGAGAGTTAGGCCAGAGAGGGAAAATACAGGCAAGGAGACAGCTCTGAGCACTTGCCGGCAGCTGCCGCCGCGGCAGCAGCAGTGGTGGCGGTGGTGGCCATATCCGTCATATCTGAATCACAGAGAGTCTGGGATGAAGGAGCCAGATGCAGCGGGCGAGCAGATTCTACTCAACACCAGCAAGAACCGACAAGGAGCGGACATCTTCATCCTGCAATTCGCAGACCAGAGACGACCCAGGAACCAAGACTCAGTGGAAGTAGAAGCCTGATGTTCTCACTCCTTCTCAGGGAGCAGAGGAGGGAAGGCCACCCCTCCCTCCCCAGTACTGGAGATCTCCATCTTGGATACCGACAAAGCTCGGCGGAGCTGCTAGCTCCAACTCAGACCTTAGAAGTAAACTAGAGTCATTTAGCAGGTCACAGGAGCCTAACCTGACCTGCCAGACTCAGCTCTACCCAGGGAAAAGTCACCCAGCTCGGGTGCCAGCCCCAGGATTGGCTTTCTTCACTGGGTAATCAGAGCCAGAGGATGCCCCTCCCTTTAGCAGAATCGACAATCAATTGAAATTCAGTAAACATAAACCCTGAGAGTGGGTCCAGGCTGGGCTCTGTGAGTTTCTCACAAACCAGACTCCGGGAAAAGCTGCTGTTTGCCGAAAGGCCTCAACACTACCTAGAACCTAGCCTCATCACAGCATCTTCAAAATTGAGGAAAAAGCCATCTCGTTCTTTTGGGATACTTAAAGCAGATCTGCCTCCCATTGAACTAACCTGGGAGGAGGAGCGCAAAACATTGGGGAAAGCAGACCATTTACTGCCTGTTCAAACTGACTTAAGAAACCAACCAAGCCACAGGAACACAAGCAGACCAGAGACTCCAACAAGAGGCTGGTTAAGGACATAAGGAAGATACAGGATTTTTCCCACCCCTCCCCAAAAAAATCAAAGAACTTTTTTTTGTACCTTTTAAAAAAATATTTTTCTAAATTTATTTTTAATCTTTAATTTTTACATTTTTTGAAAAAAAAATTTTTCTAGTAATTTTTTTTCCTCTTAGAATTTTATTTTAGGGGTATAAGTGTGTGTGAATTTTCTTTATTTTTTGTTTTTGTTTTTGTTTGTTTTTGTTTTTTGTTTACCTCTACTGAACTTCTGATCTTCTTTTCTTTCTTTCTTGTCCTTTCACCTTTTTTTTTTCTTTCATTCTTCTTTATGTTACTTAATTGTTGTTCTACACATCCTCAGATAAACTCATAGTCGAATATTAGACCTTATCTCCCATTGTGTACACACTTAATCCACAAATTTATTACTCAATTCAAAACCTCTCAGACCTAAATTTCTTAATAGCAGTACTACCTCTTTATACCTATATAATATTTTAAGTATTTTTATTTTTAAGTTTTTCACATCTCCTTTATATCCCACCCCTTCTCTCATTATATTCACTTTCTTCTCTGAATAGATCTAAAACAAAGCTCCAACAAAGAATTTGAAGCCATCAAAGCTGACCAACTAGAAGGAAAAGAAATTAAAAACAGAGTAGAAAGCCTTGACAGCAGGTTAGACCATGCAGAAGAGCGAACCTCGGGGATTGAAGACAGCCTAGATATTATAGAGAAAGAACATAAAACCATCCAAGACAAGTCTAAGAAATATGATCGATCTATCCAACAGTTGGAAGACACCATCAGAAGGCCTAATCTAAGGATAATGGGTGTAGAGGAGCTCCTAGAAACAGAAGTTAATGGTCTAGGAAATGTTTGTTTTTATAGGCATGGTGTGACTCCTGAAGGTAGCAGATAGAATAATCTTGCTTTGTAATCCAACTAGATAATCTATGTTGCTTAATTGGAGAGTTAAGCCCATTAATGTTGAAAGATATGACTGAGAGGTTTTTGGGAGTTCCTGCCATGTTATCCAACTTCTTGGGTGCTGAGGCAAATGTGTTCTTATGGTTCTTGGATTCTCACTTTTGTGAGGTTTCTTTGCTCTTATTGTGGTCTTCTTGGTTTTCTATGTGAGGAAATCTTTAAGTATCTTTTGTAGGGCTGGCTTGGTGGAGATATATTATTTTAGCTTTTCTTTGCTATGGAAAATTATTATTTGACCTTCAGTTGTGAAGGAGAGTATAGCTGGGTACAGTATCTTGGTTGATAGTTATTTATCTTTAGGGCATGGCATAAATCATTACGGGCTCTTCTTGCTTTGATTGTCTCTGCTGAGAAATCTGAGGTGATTCTAATTGGTTTCCCTTTATAGGTGATTAACCTTTTCTCCTTGACAGCTTTAAGGATCTTTTCCTTGGTCTGAATTGATCCTCTGCAGATTTTAATGTTATGGTGGCATGTCCTGTTATGGTCTGGTCTATTTGTGGTTCTAAAATCTTCTTGTACCTGAATAGGCCTAACTTTTTGCATGTTTGGGAAGTTCTCTGCTAGGATCCTGTTAAATGAATTTCCTAAACCATTAACTTCTGTCCCTATGTGCTCCTCTACACCCATTATCCTCAGATTAGGCCTTTTGATGGTGTCTTCCAAATGTTGAATAGATCTGTTATATTATTTGGATTTGTCTTGGATAGTTGTATGTTCTTTCACTATAATATCTAGGCTGTCTTCAATGCCCGTGATTGTATCTTCTGCAAGTAGATTGTATCTACTGTCAAGGCTTTCTACTTTGGTTTTTATTTCTTTTCCTTCTAATTGGTCAGCTTTGATGGCTTCAAATTCATTGTTGGAGCTTTGTTTTAGATCTTGTATAAAGTTTTTTGCTTCCTTAATTTGGTGTTCAGAGTTTATTCTAAAATCACTTAGTTGATTGGCTATGGTTTCCTTGGATTCCCATTCCTTCTGTCGGGCTCCATTCAGCATGCCATTTGTAATCTCTGTGAATTCCTTCAGCTGTCTGTTTATTGATTCCATGAATGCTTCTATTGATCTTTGTCTAGTTTCATCCCACTCTCACAATGCCTGTATTACTCTTTGATTAGCTTCCTCATCTTCACACAATTTCTATAGTTCACTTTCACTGTTCTCAGTCTCCTCATGCAATTCCTGTCTTTCTCTTTGAGTGTTCTCAGCCTGTTCACACAATTCCTTAATTTCTCTTTGACTGTTCTAAACCTGTTCACTCAAGTCCTATATCAATCTTTGAGTAGCTTCCTCACGTTTACGAGATTTCTCTATTAACCTTTGCTTTGCCTCCTCTTTCTCCTTATAATGTTCACACTGAGTCCTTTGCAGATTTTCAATGTTTTCATTCACCATGTTCACCAGTAGTATTTGTAGATCTTTATAAGAACTCTCCTCTGGATTATTCATGAATTGTTCTGTTACCAGATGTAATGAGTGTGACTTGAGATACCCGGACCTGCCATTTTTCTTGTGTTTTTCTGGCTTGTTCTGCCCATTTTGTATGAAAGTAACACGAATTTTGTGCTAGAACACTATTTTAAGGCAAGCATCAACCAAAGTACTGTAGTTGCACAATCAAAATGGCTGCAGATACAATCTAGTTCATCAGATACAATCTATTCAATATCAAACAACTGTGGATTAATGGGCTAAAAACAGCAAAGATAAATTTGGCAAACCAGAAATTTTTAGGTTTAAGGAGAAATGTGTTGAAAACTAGGATTAGAGGGATGTGGAGAGGGAAAAAAAGAGTGAATTTAACCAAATCCTAATCGCAGAGAGGGAAATGGATTGGACAGAATGATAGGAGAGTGAGTAAAACAAACAAAAAAACAAGAAAAAATGGAAAAACAAAAATTTAAATTTAAAAATGAAACATGTAAAAATTATATAAGTTTAAGGAAGTGATATTGAGAGAAGAAAAGGATAGAATGAGAAGAGGGGAGAGATATGAAAGAGGTATGAAAAACTAAAAAATAAAATTTCCTAAAATTAGTTACTTGAAAATTATATAGGTATAAAGATATAATACTGCTATTAAAGAAGTTAAGCCTGAGGTTATCAATTGAGTGATAAACTTCTGGATTAAGTATGTACCCAATGGGCATAAGATCTAATAATCAATGACAGGTATATATCTGGGGATGAGCGGAACAGCAATTAAGTCATGTAAAAAAGGAAGAAATAGAAAAAAATGAAAACAAAGAGAACTATAGACCCATTTTTTTGTTCTCTTTTTTGATGAGTATTGATGCAAAACTTCTCAACAAAATTTTGGCCAATTGACTTAAACAATTCATCCAAAAAAATCATACACCATGATCAAACTGGTTTCATTTCAGGGATGCAAAGTTGGTTCAATATAACCAAATAATCTGGTATAATTCATCACATCACAAACAGCAAGGATAAGAACCACATGGTTATCTCAATAGTTGCAGAAAAAGCATTTGACAAGTTTCAATAACCCTTTGTGATGAGGGTTCTGGAAAAATTAGGAATCTAGGGAACATTCCTCAATACAATAAAGGCTGAATATGACAAACTTACAAACCTACAGCCAGCATAAAACTTAATGGTGAAAAACTAAAGCCATTTCCTCTTAACTCAGGAATAAGACAAGGATGTCCACTCTCTCCATTTCTCTTCATTTTAACATTAGATTGCCTAGCTACAGCAATAAGACAAGACGCAAACATAAACGGGATCCAAATAGGGAAAGATGAAGTAAAACTCTCCCCTTTGCAGATGACATGATCTTGTCCTTAAAGAATCCCACGGACTCCACTCCCAAATAACTCAAGCTGATTCTAATCTTTGGAAAAGTAGCAGGGTATAAAATTAACCCTCAAAAATCAATGGCTTTTCTGTATGCCAACAATGAGTAAAGCATGGCTGAAATCAGGAAAGCAACTCCATTTGTAATAGCCCCACAAAAAATAAAATAACTAGTAATTAACTTAACCAAAGTAGTGAAGGACCTCAATGATGAAAACTTTAAAAAAGAATCAAAACAGAAATTAGAATGTGGCAAAACCTCCCAAGCTCCTGGATTGGAATCATCAACATCATGAAAATGGAAATACTTCCCTAGGCTATCTACGAATTCAATGAGATACCTATCAATATTCCAACCTCATTCTTCAAGGAAATAGAAGAGGCAATCCAAAAATTCATATGGAATAATAAACACCCCAAATAGCAAAATAATCCTTAACAGAACGAACAGTGCTGGAGGAATATAAATATCAAACTATGAACTCTACTACAAAACTATAGTAATCAAAACAGCTTGGTCCTGACCCAAGAACAGACCTCAGGATAGATGGAATAGAATTGAAAACCCAGAAATGAACCTACAGACCTATAGCACTGTAATATTCAATAAGGGTGCTAACAACAAGAATATAAGAAAGACAGCCTGTTCAGTAAATGGGGCTGGCAAAATTGGTTAATCACTTATAGAAAACTAAAGCTAGATCCTTATATATCACCCTGAACCAGAATCAACTCCAAATGGATCAAAGAACTCAGAGTTAAAGCAGACACTTTGAAAACATTACAGGATGGCGTAAGAGAAACCCTAGGTCTCCTTTGCCCAGACCAATATTTTCTTAATAGAGACCCAGAAATACAACAAATCAAAGAAAAGTGGAACAAATGGGATTGCATGAAATTGCAGAGCTTCTGTTTGGCAATGGAAATAGCTAGCAAGATCAATAGAAAGCTCACTGATTGGGAGAACTTCACTAACCATACATCGGACAAGGTCTCATATCTAAAATATACCTGGATCTCAAATAATTAAATCCCCCCAAAACAAATCCTCAAAGTAACAACTGGCCAATAAATAAGTGGACTAAAGACTTAAAGAGAAACTTCTCTGAATAGGAAAGAAGGATGGACAATAGACACATAAAGAAATGCTCAACCTCCCTCGCCAGAAAAGAAATGCAATTGAAAACCATATTGTGATACTACCTCACCGCAGTTAAAATGGCTATAATCAAGAACCCTAATAACAACAAATGCTGGATGTGATGTGAGCAGAAGGGAACATTACTGCATTGTTGGTGGGAGTAGAAACTTGTTTAACCATTTTGGAATTTGTTATGGAGGTTCCTCAGAAGACTCCACATAGAGCTCCCCTATGACCCAGCAATCCCACTTTTGGACATTTACCCAAATGATCACAAACAAGACCATACTAAAACTACCAGCATCACTATGCTCATTGCAGCATTATTTACCATAGCTAAGATATGGAACCAATCTAGATATATTCTTGATTGGATCAAGAATATGTGGTATATATACACAATGGACATTGCCCCATTTGTTAGGAAATGGAAAGATTGGAAAAAATTATATTAAGTGAAGTAAGCCAGGCCCAAAGAAACATAGATCCTATGGTTTCCCTTGTTTGCAATAACTAATATATGTCTGAGACAAACAGAAACTGTCAGACAGGTGGCTGTTTGGAGAAATGAATCCCAAGATACAGATTCAAATATTTTCTTTTCTTTCTTGTTATTGTTTTCAACATATTTATAAGATGATTTGTTTGTTGCTTTGTATGTACTTCCCCCAGGCTATAAGCGCTGCTTTCACTGTATTTGAAGTTGATATAATTTTTGGAGGGAATGGGAAAAACAAACTGTTTAAATAGGTTTACAGATGGACCCATTTTACAATAATGAGATGTATAAGACGTTATGTCGATGAACGAACTTTACAACTTTGGTCGGTGGGTGGTGGTTGTGGTGGGGAGGGTGGTGGTAGAGGGATGTGTGGATGAGGGGGAGAGGAGAAGGGATGGTATGGGGAAAAAAAGGAGAAGGAAACAATGCTTGATAAGAAATGTACTCACTATTTGTGCATGTAATTGTAAACCCTCTGTAAGATATTTTCACATTGATAATAATAATAATAGAATATCCATTTAAGTGACTAAATATTTATATTAAATCCCATAAATTATATTCCTTCAATTTTCTGGCTAAAGTGTTCTCCAATCTAGGTATTTTTAAAAGAAATATTGTATGTTGTTTCCTTGGTGACAACATAATTGTTAGACTTAAAATTTTCCTAAAACATGGCAGTCTGAAATGAGGTGGATGTTCTTGGGTTTGCATGCAAATATTTTGGACAGCACTAATGTTTTAATCTTGGATGCTATTTGATTGCTAATTTTTACAGGCTTTCATAGTATGAGAAGAAAATCAACAGACCATAGGAATATTTTTATCAGCTACATTGTATTATTTATTCAAACACATACACACATACAAACACACAGATATACACATGTTTAGTATGAAGACCCAGTCAGTCTGCAAGAAAATATTTTAATAGGAATTCCATAAAATATTTAGTCTGCTGAGATCCGCTTAGAATTTCTTGAAATATCTAATTGCTTCCACCCCTGGACAAATCATTATCATTGGTGAAAATGTTGCCATTTGAATTTAGAATGCCGCAGAAAGACCTATGTGTTAAAGAAAAATTACTTTCCACTTCCTCCCAGATTGTGGGGAATACCAGAATAGTTCTTCTGGAGATTAAGTTCTTTAGAGTGAAACCCATGAGAACATAGCCTCTCACATACTTTCTTCTTTTATCTTTAAATCATTCTAGGTAAAAAACATTTCTCTTTGACATACTTCCCACCTTGACATTGTCTTGTCACAGCCCTCCAAAGCAATAAAACCAACTGAACATACACTGAAACCTTCAGACTTATAAATCTGAGTAAGCCTTTCTGCTTAATAAATGGACAATATCACTTACTATGGTAGGTTATAAAGCTAACACAGAAGTCTAGTCTTTGTAACAATGTAGACTGTATTAAAATATACTTCATTATAAAATATCTAATTCCATGTTGTATTTTGTGTTTTTGTTTCTGTTGATCCTAGGGCTTAAACTCAGGGCCTGGATGGTGCTTTTGTGTTCAAGGCCAGTGCTCTACATATAAGTTGAACTGGAACTTCATTTCCCCTGGTGGTTAATTGGAGATAAGAATTTAATGAACTTTCTCACTTAGGCTAGCTTCACACTGTAATGTTCAGATCTCAATCTCTTAACTAGCTAAGATTACATACTTCAAATTCCAGTGCCCAGCCATGTTGCATATTTTGTGTAATTCCAATTCTCAGCATTGTATAGATTCTCCTACTAAAATATGAAAAAACAGAATCTACTAAGGATATTTGTAAAGTAAAAAATGAAGGAAGATTTTTCATTCTTTACAAAATCTATGCAAAATCTATGCTAAAATATTAATATTTTACTTTACCTTTCTTGCAACCAGTTTGATATAGATTTATAATTGTCAGGCCAAGTTTCTCGACATTCTACTGGAGAATTATGATTTCATGCATGCATGCATATGCATATGTATATATAGATATCCAAATATTTTCCCTAGTGGATCATCAGAATTGAAACTTTGCTTTGTTTTGCTGTTCAGCTGTTGAACCTGATTGGCTCATTCTGTGACAATACCTCTCCTCTTTCTCAACATTCCTTTATTTACTACACCATCAGCCTTCTAAACTCAGGTTCACTTCTTGGAGAAGGTGACCAGTCAGCCCAACAAATATCTACCCAGAGGGTTTTAATAAAGCAAGCTTTAAGATAGTAAGATAACATGATGTGACAACTACAAAATTTCTACAGAGACCTAGAAAGTTATCAAAATTATATCTGACATTTTTCACATTTCTGCCTTCCTTCTCTTCTCATACTTAAGAAAGCACTGTCTAACACTATAAATATATTGCATTTATAAATTAAGGATTAGTGTTTTATTCCAGCCTGAAGCCTTCTTTTCCATGGTTTTTGATATAAACTTTTGGGAGATTTTTTTGATTGTTATGGGATTCCATTCCAAACAAAGCCATGTATATCAAGAAAGCCAATGTTTTCAACTCAGAGTAATAAATATAAGAGGGAGAAAATTAAGGTTAGGTATATATGTTAAGCACAAATTCAGGCAATATCCAGACATTTTGAAATTGTATACCTTTACTAGATAAAGTGGCTCAAACCTATAATCTTGTCTACTTGGGAAACAAATATTAGACAATTCCAGTTCCAGGCAAGCCCAGACAAAAAAAGAAGTTTCAGAAACTCTAACCATTTGTTCGGTGCAATGTTTTCTTGCCTGTGTTAGGAGGACCACAGTCCAATAAGGCCCACCATAGTGATACTACCTCAAAATAAGAAATCCAATTACAATCTGCAGGTATGACAGTATTAGAGTTGTTGTTTCACAGGGACAAGGTTTTGGGTTCAATCCTCCTGTACCACAAGGAATTTAAGTGTGTGCCAGGAAAAGAACGGCATGTCTAAGGTCAAGACTTCATACTGGTTTTACAAGCTTTTATAAAAACTTTACCTCTTTTGTTAATTTTTAAAGTATAATCATAATTTTCATGGCCAAACCAAATAATTTCCTATTTGAGATTTTCTTTTATCCATTAAGGAACATGTTATGTGTTGGATACTGTCCCATTGAAATCATATTAAAATCGAAAACTCGTTAACTGCATGTGGAAACAGTATCTCAAAGGTAGCATTTAAGTTGAATTCTCCTCCAAGAGAAGCAGAAGGAATTGAATATACTAAGGAAAGAGGACTCTGAAGAAGCCAATTCTGAACTTGGATTTCTAGTTCCACCAACTCAGAGGCAAAGTATTTACATTATTAACGCTACCCAATCTGTGGTAGTTTATTATTACAATTACTAGCAAACATGAGGAATCTATAAGACAAGAAAAGTCATTGATGCTTGGGGTCCGTGACTCATCTCTATAATTCTAGTGTTTAAGAAGGATGAGACTTGAGGGATAATGGTTTTCAGGCTGGTAGGAAAGTTCATGAGGTTCTATCTCCAAATAACTACATGGTTCTTATTGTAGATTGACTACTATTAGCAAACAAACTGAGAGCATGAGGTATGTTCAAGCTGCAAACTGGTAGAAAGAAAAAATTCTTAAAAGATACTATGAGAAACAGAGTTATGAATAGGAAAGCAGAAACAAAAGACATAAACTTATTGATATAGACAAAGCTTCCCAATGTGAAATATGGCACAAAATGTAATATTTAGGGTTTTCCTTCTTATATAATAGAAACAAATGGTATGTCTACTTGAAGAAACTAAAGTGTAAAACTGTATGCAATAAATAATAACATTACTTTATGTTTCTGTAATTTAACTTGCTTCCCCACAAATTTATAGAATAATATAGCTATGGAAAAATCAATATATATTGCATTTTCATATAGGATTACATATCCTTGCAAGTGTTGTCTAAAATTGATCTACATTAAAATCATCACCATTGATATCCTTCTCAAGATTCCAAATGTTTATAATCTCAGCTGACCTTCCTAAAAAACTCATACCCCATACATAATTTTTAGTTTGTTCATGCATTTTTAGGAACATAAACATATGGCAGAAAATATTAATTACCTTTATCTGCTGTCATTAATGTATTATAACTAATACAATTAAGTATATACCCTGAGAGAAAGAAGATTCTTCCTTCTAAATACATGCTTGCAGACACACACACACACTCATACTCACATATTTACCACTCTAACTTAGGTTAGGTTCCTGACATTGGGTATGAGAAAATGATCTAATAATCAAACTTCCTTGCCCAGTCATAACATACATTCATAATTCCACACATACAAAAAAAACTTGATCATTCAAAATAATGATATTATTTAACAGAACCATTCAGCTCCTGAGCCATCTAATCCCTGATTTCATTCATTCATGACAATGCATTTTTCATACACCATTTAAAAACTTTTTGAGTCTCTCTGATCAGCAGACACAAATGTGCTATCATATAATAGAAAATGTAGGTAAAATTACTTGTCCCTAGGTCATCTTTAATATATCTTAAAGAGTTCTATGTCCTTCTTGCAGAGCCTGTTTCTGGCATTTTGCCCTAATGTCTAATATTAAGTTACAAAGGACATACCATATTCCTTAATTCATTTTCCCTAAAGGTTATGCTATGTAGTTGACTCTGATTTTTTGCTTATTCTAAATTAAATTTTCTCAACCAGTTGAATTATTATGTTACTCCTAAGCCATTCAAAATACCAAAAAGACCTGGAAATTCACCTTGGCAATGAATTGTGAATGGCAGTTATGGTTGTGGGGAGGTAAAGGACTTGAATTATCTAGAGTGCCTTAAACCTGGCACTGTTATTTAAGGACTGATCACTTAGTAAGCTTTTAATGTGTGCCTTCTTATTTCATGTGGGACGGTAAAAGTATACTTCTCATCACCTCCTTGCCTGCAAAGAACTAGAATTATTTCCCTTGTAGAGTTTGGGCTGAAAAGTCTGACTTAAAGAAGCACAATAAAGAATGAAGTAACTCCATTACAGACTAGCAACCATCTTGTGAGGTACGGATTTTAAATAGAACCATGAATTTGACACAGAAATGACACAGAAAAGAAAACAATTGCCAGGCAACTGAAACATAAATAATCCTTGGGCAAGCCACAGGAATTTTCTCTGGATACATCAACCAAACACTGGGTGCCCATACGAGACACGGTGACCCAGTGTACAGGTGGTACCCGTCAATAACAAGTCAGTATTAATAATAACCAATCATGTATGTGTAGCTTAATTTGCTTAAAATATTAGCCAATCATGTAATTTCTCATGTAAAACTCCCTTAAGGTTGTTTATTCAATACTTTAAAAACTGTACTGATTCTATGCTCGGGCCTCTTAGTGTCACCAGTTACCAAGTGCAAGGAGGACCAAGCTCGAATTTGAAAATAAACCACTCTTGTCACTTACATTGATCTTGGTTTCTGGTAGATTTTTGGAGGAGGAATAACAGGTGGGGGCTCATCCGGGATAAACCCATAAACCCACCCAGACACCTGATGAGACTAGCAAAAAATGGCCTCTAAGTTAAGGCATTGCCACTTTGTAACTGTCTGGGGTCTGTGTGTCCTGCAGGATTGGTATTGGAGTTGGCAAGAAGTCCTGTTGGATAGTGCTATAAGGCAGCCAACTGGACTGGTGTGAGATGTCCCCCTGTTCCCCGGGAAGGTAAACTATCCACTAGTGTGGACTTTTGGGCCTGTTTGTTGTCAGAAAGTTTCTGTCTGATAGTTTACAAGGTAGACTGTCCACTAGTGAGGACATTTGGGATTTATCCTCTCTGAAATCCTTCACTTTCTGTCTGACAGTCTACCATGCGCATGCTGTTAAATGTGTGTCTTATCTTAATGTCTGTGTGTTTGTAATGTGAGTATGATGAAACAATTCCTCACTCAGGTTCATCCGCAGGTGGATGCCCAGAGACGCTGTTTGTCTCCATTTGAGGCTGTTAGTCTTCGCTCTTTTTCTTCATCCAATAATAACTACTTTCTCTTTCAGACCCCCTTATTTTTCCACCTCAAAGGGTGAAATCTGGCCTAGAAAGATTGGCCCACTTGAAGCAAAGCTGGAGTCAGGTAATCTATCGGATGCCACTGCTAAAATATTGCAAAGTGTCTCTGTCTACCCCTTTGGGATGTTAGACAGACCAGCTAGTCGACACTTTACACTTTTCTACATTGTTAGCTCTGTCCTTAACATTCTTTAAACTAGTTGTTAGGAAGATAAGGGGAGTGCGAGGTGCATTCTCGTTCTGACTCATTTCAATGTATATCAATCCACACATAAGACCAGAGGAAAGGAGAAAAGTAATTACAATTGTCACAAAGTGAAATAGCCGGTGCTTTAAGCAATTTGGGATATGACCACAACTCAAAATGTCCCAAGGAGTAATAAAGCCCCACCGAAAACATACGAACAAAACTTCTTGGGTGCAAGGGGTCACAGCAGTTAAGCGATACTCATGGACCACCCAATGAACAGTGGATCTGGTGACAGGATGAGTGTCTCACTCATTTTTAGTTATCCTAGAGAGCTTTTATCCTTTATTAGGAAGATACTTGTTGACTAAGGTTGGGGCACAGATTCACTTCTATCCAGAAGGCTCCCAGGTGACAGATGCTCAAGGGAGACCAATACGAGGGCTGACTCTGAGCCTGGAAGACAATTACCGGTTGCAACAATCACCCCAGGCTCCTCACCAAGAAATCACCTACTGGCTGGAAAGCTATCCAGAAGCATGGGCAGAGACTGGAGGAGTGGGACTAGCGAAGAATAGACCAGATCTATTCATCGAGGTAAAGCCAGGAGCTGACCCAGTCAGAGTCCGGCAGTACCCTATATCCATGGAGGCACGGGTGGGAATAACCCCACATTAGGTGTCTGCTAGAACTGGTTATACTGCGGCCCTGTCAGTTGGCATGGAACACTCCCCTGCTATCAGTCTGTAAGCCCCACTCCAATGAATATAAGCCAGTAGAGGACTTAAGGGAGGTCAACAAATGGGTAATGGACATTCACCTGACTGTACCCAACCCCTACACACTCCTGAGTACCCTGCCTCCTGATAGGCAATGGTACACAGTATTAGATTTTAAAGATGCCTTTTTCAGCCTACCCTTGGCAGCTAAAAGCTAAGATCTCTTCTCCTTTGAGTGGACAGATGTGGAAAGATATATTAATGGACAGCTAAACTGGAAAAGACTTCCTGAAGGATTTAAAAACTCACCTACACTCTTTGACAAAGCCCTGCATGAGGACTTAGGTGAGGCTAGGGGAAGCCACCCTGGCTTGACTTTGTTGCAATGCTTGGATGAATTATTAATTGCTGCTAAAACTGAAAGAGAATGCATCCGAGGAATGGAGGATTTACTCCAGATTTTGAGAAGCCTTGGTTTCTTGAGTGTTGGCCAAGAAAGCTCAAATCTGCAAATCAGAGGTAACTTATCTGGACTATTTATTGAAAGCGGGGCAGCAGTGGCTTACAAAAGGAAGAAAAGAAACTGTCCTTAAAATTCCACCACCCCAGTCTCAGCACCACATAAGGGAGCTTTGGGGCTCAGCAGGCTTTTGCTGTCTGTAGATTCCTTGGTTTGTGGAGTTGGCTAAACCCCTTTATGAGGCTACCAAAGTAAAGCAACTGTTTTTATGGATGGAGTAGGTTGAACAAGCCTTTGAACAGATAAAAACTGCCTTATTGTCAACCTCAGCATTAGGACTCCCTGATACAACTGAACACTTTTATTTGTATGTGGATGAACATAATGGGATTATGAAAGGAGTCCTAAGCCAATATCTAGGACCATGGAGAAGACTAGTAGCCTACTTATCAAAGAAATTAGACCGGTGGCAGCAGGATGGCCACCATGCCTGAGAATTATAGTGGCTACTGCTCTAAGGGTAAAAGATGCAAATTAACTATGGGGCAGGAACTGTATGTGACCACGCCCATACTATTGAGAGTGTGTTAAAGCAGTCACCAGATCGATGGCTCAGCAATGCCCGACTAATTCATTACCAGGGACTGCTACTCAGTCCTCTCAGAATTAATTTCCAGGTTCCCTCAGCTGTCAACCCAGCGATTTTTCTACCAGATCCAGACTTAGACACGTCACTACATGATTGCTTGGAGATCCTGGTGCAAGTCCGTAATTTCCAAGAGGACTTAAGAGATCAGCGTTACCGGATGCTGAACTCGTGTGGTTTACAGATGGGAGCAGCTTTGTGCATCAAGGACATAGGTATGCGGGAGCAGCAGTATTGACTGAGACTGATGTGGTTTGGCTCGAACCTTCGCCCCTAGGCATGTCAGCCTAGAGAGCTGAATTAATAGCCCTGACCCCAAGCACTAACGGTAGGAAAGAATAAAAGACTAACTCTGTACAGTGATAGTCGGTATTCATTTGCAATGGCTCATATACACAGAGCTAACTACAAAGAAAGAGGATTACTGACAGCAGAGGGAAAGTCTATCAAAAATAAAGATGAAATTTTGGCCTTAATCGCTGCTCTTTGGTTGCCTAAGAAGTTGGACATTGTTCATTTCCCTGACATCAAAAACTTAAAGATGCTGTGAGTAAAGGCAATAACCTGGCCGACAGAACTGCCCGGGAAGTGACAACACAAAGAGACTCTATAATGATGATAAACCTCTCAGACCCCGGTGCAAGAACTCTCCTGGACACTCCTACATATACCACAGAAGATTTAAAATGGATTGATCAACTAACAATGGCACAATGCCTGAATGGTTGATGGAGAGACTCTAAGAGCAACAGTATCTTACTAGAACAGTTAGGGAGTAAAATAATACTGAAAATGCATCAAGCACCCACATGGGTTCGAGGAAGATGCAAGACCTGGTGATAAATACTGGTCTTAGGGTCAAGAATAGTCATGCTAAAATAGAACAGATTGTCAGGGACTGTAAGGCATGTCAGCTAATTAATGCAGGGAAAATTCAGGCAGGACCAGGCAGTCGGATAAGAGGAGATAGACCAGGAACCTAGTGGCAGGTGGACTTCACAGAAATCAAATCTGGCAATTATGGATATAAATATCTATTAGTTTTCCCTTTTCAGGATGGGTAAAAACCTTTCTTACAATGAGTGAAACAGCACAGGTGGTGGCTAAGAAGTTGCTGGAAGAAATCTTACCCAGGTTTGACTTCCCTAGTATGATAGGATCATATAATGGACCAGCCTTTGAGTTGAAGGTAAGTCAGGGACTTTCTAATGCTCTTGGGGCAGATTGGAAACTGCATTGCGCTTATAGACCCCCAAAGCTGAGGACAGGTAGAAAGGATGAGTAGAACTGTGAAGGAGACCCTGAACAACTTGACCATGGAGACTGGTGGTGACTGTGTAACTCTCCTTCCCTTTGCCTTATACAGAGTACGAAACTCCCCTTTGAAAATTGGTCTTTTCCGCTATGAAATTGTATTCGAAATGCCCCCTCCCTTAATTCCTAATTTTCAGAGCAGTTTCTTCGGGAAGATGATGACTCTGAACTTTTGTCCTCTCTCAGGGTCCTGTAGAGGACCCGCCTTTATGTTTGGCCTAGACTGAATGTGCTGTACGAGTCAGGCCCTCCACCGATCCCACATCACTTCTGCCCCGGGACTGGGTCCTGGTGAAAAGACACCGACAGGAAAACCAGGAACCGCGGTGGAAAGGACCTTTGTGGTCATCTTGACGAATCCAACTGTCCTCAAAGTCGACGGCATCGCTACCTGGATCCATCATTTGCATACAAGCCCTGCATATCCCATAACCAATTTTGGAGAGCACCCAGAGTGATAAGTCTCACTTTCCAAAGACAATCCTTAAAGCTCAAATTGAGCTGTAAAAAGACTAAGTCATGAAATGGTTGTTGATGTATACCTTACTTGGAAATTGTATTGACATAATAGTGGGTGCCTGCAATCCTAATCACCCATATAATTGGACTTGGATTATTAGTAATCAGGTAATGGACAAACGTTTCCCTCTGGCTGTGAAAGAGGGACCCTCCCTATGGTTTAGAGACAGGCTTACATTTAATTTGTGCCAGTTCGCTGAGGGACTATGGGAAGGACCTAGGCTTGTTGAGTGTAGATGGTGACACTGGTATGTTTGCTCAGGGGAAGGAAGGACTAATAATTGTGGAGGACCAGAGGACTTTTATTGTAAGAGCTGGGGCTGCAAAACAAGTCCCTCAGGAAAATGGAAAGGAAAAGGAGGAGACCTTGTTACTTTTACTAAATCAGGGCCAGCGGGCATCCAGTTTAATGGGATGTCTGTGCACCAACAAATTAGGGTTCCCCAGGATTCTGATGCCTGAGTGGAAGTTCGGTTCACATACAAGGGCAAACAAGTCCTAGGATGGGAATTAGGAAAGACTTGGGGACTAAGATTTTACCGATGTGGAGAGACTCACAATGGCATACTTAGAACTCTACAGGCAATTGCCACAGCTAGCTATTTCCCTGCAGTAATGGGACCAAACACTGTTTTAAGACCGGCTTCTGCCACAAAAGCCAAAGCAAGTGAAAAGAAAAAACCCCAGGCTGTAGTGACCCCATCTCCTCCGAAAAGAGGAGACCCCGTCAGGGAGAACATCCCCTTGCTGGAGGGTTCTCTATGGCAGCTGTTGGTTCAAACTTACAATGTAATCAATCAGACCCGCCCTGATAATAGTACATGTTGGATGTGTTATGATATGAGACCTCCATTTTATGAGAGTATTGCAGTGGTACAGAATGTAACTAAAACAAGTAAATCATGCAGATGGGAATCAAAAGAGGCAAAACTTACTCTAAAGGAAGTTATAGGACAACAGTTATGTGTAGGACGAGTACTAACTAATTTTACTCACTTATGTAATCAGACCCAAGAATGGACTCCTGAGAAAGGTTATCGATTACCTCCCCAAGATGTTTGGTAGACATGTTCAACTGGCCTAACCCCTTTTGTGCACTGGAAATTTTAAATAGGACCCACAGTTTTTGTGTCATGGTGCAACTCATCCCATGACTACTTTACAATTCTCTGTAAGACAAGATGATAAAAATGTCCGCAGCAAGCTACTGGCCCGGAAGAGCTAAAATAGAAATAATAACAGCCGTGACTATCGGGGACCTGGTGGGCTTAGCTGGAGTAGGGGCTCAAGTAGCATCCCTGGTTACTCAGAGAACACCCTACTCGAATCTTTGTACTTCTATAGATGAGGATATCAAAAACCTGGAAAGTTCTACAGCCTACCTTCAAAAATCTCATGATTCCTTACCTGAGGTGGTGTTACAAAACAGGCAAGGGCTCTAGTTAATTTTCTTACAACAAGGAGGTCTATGTGCTGCCCTAGGGAAGAATGTTGCTTCTATGCAAATCACTCTGGAGTTGTAAAAGAATAAGGGAACAGCAAGAAGGATGGTTTGAATCATGGTTTAACTATTCCCCTTGGATTACTACATTAATATTCACTCTGTTGGGTCCCATTATCATTCTAGTGCTTGTGTTCACTATAGGGCCTTGTGTTGTAAATCGACTAGTGATGTGTGTTAAGAAACGAGTCAATACCTACAACTGATGGTCTTGAGAACGCAATATCAATTAATCCCTGATGAAAGACATAACACAGGCCCATAAGGACAATGTTTAGCCTTTCAGGTGCATAATAAAAAGGGGCGAATGAAGAGTCTAAGACTTAAAGAGGCAAAATAAAGAACTAAGTAACTCCATTACAGACTAGCAACCATCTTGTGAGGTACAGATTAGAAAAGAACCATGAATTTGACCCAGAAATGATATAGAAAAGAAAACAATTGCCAGGCAACTGAAACATAAATAATACTTGAGCAAGCCACAGGAATTTTCTCTGGATCCATCAACCAAACACTGGATGGCTATACGAGACACGGTGACCCAGTGGCCAGGTGGTACCTATCAATAACAAGTCAGTATTAATAATAACCAATCATATATGTGTAGCTTAATTTGCTTAAAATATTAGCCAATCATGTAATATCTCATGTAACACTCTCTTAAGGTTGTTTATTCAATACCATAAAAACTGTACTGATTCTATGCTCAGGACCTCTTAGTATCACGGGTTACCAAGTGCGTGGAGGACCAAGCTTGAACTTGCATATAAACGACTCTTTTTTCACTTATATTGATCTTGGTTTCTGGTGATCTTTGGAGGGTCTCCAGTCCAGGTATAACAATGCCCTGCTGCTACTGTAGTGAAACTCACAAACAACTGCACAGCTGTGTTAGCTGCTTTAGATTTTGAAATTTTCTTCCAGTAGCCCTAGTGATTTGAGCCCAGATTTATGGGATAGTCACATAATACACAATTGCAAAGCACCACAATATACGAAGACAAAATGCAAAATGAGGTTCTATTTTTTTCTTTGTTGTTTCACTTTTTTCTTTCTTTCTTTTTTAATTGTGAAAATACGGTACAAAGGGGTTACCATTACATGGGCAAGGTAATGAGTACATTTCTTAACAAGCATTGTTGCCTCCTCCTTTGTTTCCCCTTCGCATCCTTTCCCATGCCCACCCCAGCCCCCCTCCGCCAAAGTTGTAAAGTTTGTTTTTCAACAAAATGGCTTGTACATCTCTTTATTCCAATGTGTCCACCTTTATCACTATTTAAACAATAAGTTCTTTTTTCCTCTACCTCCACAAAGTATACCATCATCAAATACAGTGAAAACAGGGGTTATACCGTGGGGAAGAGACATACAAGGCAACAAAGAAATCATCTTATAAATATTTTAGAAACAATCACAAGAAAGAGAAAACATTTGAATCCTTATTTTGGGGTCCATTTTGCCTAACATAAACTTATCTGACCGTTTCTGCTTGTCTCAGACAAATACTAGTTATTGCAAATAAGGGAAAGCATGGGACCTATGTTTCTTTGGGCCTGGCTTAATTCAGCCTTGGAAGAAAACAAAAGAGTCATTTTTTTTTCTTATTCATTGTCTTTTAAGGAGCTAGATCCTGTTTATTTTTCATTATTGTTGATATGACTTAAATACATTTACCAGATTTTTCAAATAAAATAAAGAGAAATAATATGTCATGTTTAGTAACAATATAAAGCTAAACATTTGAGTGATTTTTTTTTAGTTCTGTTCACAGTTATGCTGAAATAACATTGAGATGAGAAAAGCATATGTGTAAATTGACACGTATCAATCACACAGAACTCGGGAATCTTTGGGCTTTGATTTCTGTATAAACGTCACCTAGAAAACAAAATTATCACTTGCTTCATGTCTTAAGTAACATACTTAATACAAGTTTTATTAATTTTACCAATGTATTTCATAACCTATGGAATTGATGCATTGCATAAGGATTTGATTTCGTATTTCCACTGAATTAATATTACGTTTATTTTATTTTTTCACACATAAAATAATGACATTCTTGAGGATAAATCATGCCTGTTTTTCATTTTGATTGCCAAAATTGAACTATAAGGCACTTTGAAAATTTAACTTTAAATTTGAACTAAAGCAAGATATTCCATCACTTCCAATTATTCCTATTGAAAGGTTAAAGTTTGAGGCAGTGACCACCATATGTTGACTCCTGAGCTTCAGTACTCCCAAGAAGACTTGGAGTGGATAAAGAAAATTTCCATGGCCTATAAACCCCCAGACAGAGAAGGAAACAAAGACTGGTGGAAAACTGGGGCAGGAACCCGAAAAATGCAGGACTTGCTCCGACACTCAGATGTAAAAATTAGGCAAGGAAATCAACTCATTGAGGACATTGTTAAAAATTTTAAAACCTGTCAGCTCACCAATGTCCCCAATAAACCAGTTACAAAAGTAGCTAGCCTCCGTGGAGATAGGCCAGTTGTGCATTGGGAAGTAGACTTC